>NC_142928.1:119466192-119468692 GCF_046866305.1 Octopus bimaculoides | reverse complement strand
GAAGTAGTGGGGGAGCATCATAGCCATGTGTTGGGAGGAATTCTTTGGAGTTTGGATAATTCACCTCTGGAAACATGGGTGTTTTGTTCATTATCCTTAAACCACCCTTATTCAGGGACCTTTTGAGCGGGTTGGGCTACTCAACCTGAAGAAAAATTCTAACTATCCCCCACCTGCAAAGTGATGCGCTGTTTATCTTGATATGAGATCACTGTATCGCGCACATATGGTTGTGGTGCATATGCCTGGTGTACCCTTATCAGAGGGGTAGTTGTGATGGGTGTACTGGGCTTCGTATATCTTACTCCAGTGTCACTTTGATGGCATGCACTTCTCTCTCACTCAATAATAATAATAATAATAATAATAATAATAATAATAATAATAATAATAATAATAATAATAATAATAAGAAGAAGAAGAAGAAGAAGAAGAAGAAGAAGAAGAAGAAGAAGAAGAAGAAGAACAACAACAACAACAACAACAACTTACAACCATAAGCTTTTTATGCTGATACTCAGTGGTGAAATGTTTTGATATTAGTGTGGTATTTGGTTCAACCGTTGAACCGTTTATGTAATCTGAAATTATATGAAAATTTACATTCGTAAAAGACGTAACACATATGGATCTTATAGTCATCATTTTATAGAACGAAGAAGGCATGCTCAGTTTTATCGGTTCAGTTACTCAACATTTTTTGGTAACATTCTAATTTTACCATAGCTATTTACGAATGAGGAAATCTTCTGTATCTAATCATCTAAATTCTTCCTCTGAAGAAGGAGCTGGTTTCCAACAACGATACAGACTCCCGTCATTGGAAGGTAGTTAAAGAAAACAACGTCATATTTTAAATCTGAGAAAAAAGTCTTGTATAATTTTATTGATCCACTTATTCATTGTATTTGTAATGTGCGAATCGGTTGGTTGATTTCTTTTTCTGAAAGTCCAAGCTTATCCACACTGACATTTAAGCATTTACTTACAAAGCCAAGTGCTCCGATTATTGTTGATAGAAATATAAATTTGTAATCCGGATACAAAACAGTTATCCAGAGTTATCTTCTTTCTCTTTGATTTTTAAAGAGATATTCACGTCAGCAGAATAGCTGATTCCGCTACGGTACATACTTTTTCTTGTCCCCGCCCAAACAACATATCTGCTATGCTTACACTTGACAAATATTTTGATGAGAATATTCCACCAGTATTTCTTGGGCTTGAATTTGTGAACGTATTCAACAAAAAGGGATTTTCTGTATTTATTCCAGGATTGTCTTTTCCTGAATGACATTGTATACTGCATTTGCGACCACGTCATGTCTCATAGAGAGGTAGTACCTTAATGTATGTATGTCACTGTTCAATTTTATTTCAAGATTTCTTGCCAATAGAGAAGGAGCCGGTTTCTAACTAGATTTAAGGCTCCTGCATTGGAATTTCAACATCAACAACAGGGCATTTTTCTTTGTATATATGTATGTATATGTGAAAATGTCTATGTTTTGCTTTATGTATGTATTCTCATCCATATAGTTGCATATATAGACATGCTCATATATATGTATGTATGTGTGTATGCGTGTGTGTGATTGTGCTTGTATGTAAGTATGTGTGTGTATGTATATCATTATTCAATTTTATTTTAAAATTTCTTGAAGATAGAAAAAAAGCCGGTTTCTAACCTAGATCCACGGTCCTTCATTTGCATTTCAACAACACTAACAGGGTTTTTTCTGCATGTTTCTATGTATATGTGCAGTATTTCGAGTCAGTGCATGTACGAATTTATATGTTTTGTTTTAAGTATTTATTCTCATGCATACATATATAAGTTACTGCGGAAACCTATATACGTATGCTCAAATATCTCTCATCTACTATATATATATATATATATACGCTAATTTAGGGGTTCGTCAAAAATTTAGGGGTTCATGAAAGTACCAGGTTATAAGAAAATAAATACTGGGAACTATTCTTTCGACTAAAATTCTTCGAGGCGTTGCTCCAGCCTGGCCGCAATCCTGTTGACTGAAACAAGTAAAAGATAAAAGATAAAGGATAAATGATTATAAGAGGACATCAGAGTGAACTTCAGGATACAAAAATTAAACAGAACGCTTCCAACCCGTGTCGAATGTTTTAGAAAGTAAATCAGAAGAGGGGCAACTACACACTTTTGAATGTTTAGTTCATAGTCAGAGAAATAAAAAAAAAGGATATATTCTCTTGGCACATGGCATTTATTGGTATACAAAGAAAGCTTATCAACAGTTTACCTATTTGGTACTTTGGTGGGCACTTCCAGTTGTCTAATCGGCTGATGGAAAGCATTGGTGGAAGATAACTTATAGACGGTCCTTGGAATACTGGGAGACTGCAATATATAGGAATAGATATACTTTTGAAATATTCTTTAAATCATTTTGAAGTTGTACCACAGAGAGAGAGAGAGAGAGAGAGAGAGAGAGAGAGAGAGAGAGAGAGAGAGAGA
>NC_142928.1:119363692-119456192 GCF_046866305.1 Octopus bimaculoides | reverse complement strand
CTTTTTCCTTTTTTCTCTGTTTTTCTTACATCAAATGTAGACAAATACTTGTATAGGTATTAAATTGTCCTTATTAATCTAGGTCTAAAATAATCGATCACGTATATAATGAGAGACGATTGATCATCAGTATCCCAACTATTTCTTATTTGCTGTGAAGGCAGTGTACAATATTCAGTCTGGCTTTACATTTCAAGTTGATAGGTTACGGTTTGAGTTATTCTGCTTTTTCTTTCAGGTCCAGCAAGGACGTAGGATTTTTGACTCATGGATGCTAGAAGCCCTTCTTCAACTTGCTAAAGTTCCAGTGAGAATAGTCAAAGCCATAGCTGACCTGACTTGATGGTACGCCACCATCTTGAAGTTAAACACAAAGAATGATTATTATCACCGATAGAGTAGTGTCACAAAGGCATATTCCAAGGTGACAGCCTCTCTGTGATGTTGTTTATACTTTCTGTAAACTACATGTCATTCGTGTTAAGGAAGTCTGAAGGTTATCTCACTGGTTCACAAGGAAACGGAAATACCAAAATTACACATTGTTTCTTTGTGGATGACTTAAAACTTTATGCAAAGAATATACATGAGATGAAAAAGAGCCTTGACCAAGTTTCAACTTCCTCAAAAGATGTAGAGTTTGAGTTTGGTCAGGATAAATGTTGTTACATGGTTGTGAAAAAGGGAAAACTATATACCAGACAAGTAACATCTTCATCAATGATTTTATTATTTCCCCTGTATCTGACGAGGAATGTTACAGGTATCTAGGGGTGGATGAAATTATGTCTTACAATATCACCTGTAATAAAACACGTGCCACTAAAGAATATTACAGCCGAATAAAGAAAATTTGGACCTCTGAACTCTTTGCATTCATGGTCCACAAAGTGTTTGCAGTGCCAATACTTATACCAACATTTAGGCTGTTTGATTGGACGCTTGATGAAATCCGAGCTATTGACGTGTAAACCCGAAAAATACTAACTAACACACATAATTCCCACATAAACAATGACGTAGACCGTCTCTAACTAAAACAAAAACAAGTCGGGAAAGGCTTAACATCAATCCAAAATGCCTTTGAAAGTCACATCATATCTCTTCGGCAACATCTTTTAACCACCAAGTGTCGAAGTGCATCCCTTGACCAAGTTTGCATACGTGAGGCTGATAACATCATAAGACTTGGAAGGCAGCTCCTTGAGCAACACTCTTTGTCTGAAACGTAGAATATATGCCCAAAGAAGTTGCACGACTCTACCTTAAACGTATCATCAGATGAAAGGATGAGCATATGTGAGCAGAAGACTATGCATGGCTATGTCAATAGAAAGTCCCGTGATGATAGTAACATCGATCATCAAAGCAGTTTATCATGGACCAATAGCCGGATTACTACCTTCCACTTTGACGTGGGGTATGCATATACAATCTAGGAACAGGAAATATCAACCAAGTTCCTGATGCGCAAAATGGATAGAGGTAGAGGAAAAACCATAAAATATGAGAGGCGATGTAGATTTGTGGAGTTTTGGAGACTTTTGGAGTTTGGTCAGGATAAATGTTGTTATATGGTTATGAAAAGGGGAAAACTATGAACCAGATTAATAACATCTCCATTAATGATTTGACTGTTTCCCCTGTATCTGATAAGGAATGTTACAGGTATCTAGAGGTGGCTAAAAATATACATTACAATGGCACCTTACAAATATACCTTACAATGGAAGAGCCGTAAAATGTGACAACCGATACAGACTTTGTGGAGTTCACACTGAAGATATCACCCACATCATAAGAAGTTGTCCGAAAATGTCATCACGGTATTATCTACCGATGAGACATGACGTTGTAGCTAGGACATTCTATAATGAAATCCGTCGGAAGGACAACGAAATAAAAACCCACAATACAGAAAAGGAATACTGGTGGAATGTACCAGTGAAGACCTCAATAAAATGTAATCACAACAGACCTGATATAACGATTTGGGATAGAGAAGAGAAACTGTGCACAGTTGTGGAAATTAGCTGCCCAGCGGATGTTAACATAAAGCTGAAGATTAGTGAAAAAGAGAACACCTATGCTGAACTATTGAGAAATCTGCAGTTACTCTATCCAGAGTACAAGTTTAGGTTTATACCTGTAATTAATGGGGCCCTGGGATATGTAACACACGGCTTAAATTCCAATCTTGAGAAATTAGGCTTCTCAAAACCAAAGAGGAGAAAGTTAATTCGAAGGCTACAGATCTAATCTATCACTGGAATTGTAAAAATCTATAAAACTTTCTAGAAGTCTTTCATTTAAATATATATGAGCATGCCTAGATATGCAACTCCATGCATGAGAATACATACATAAAACATACAAATCTGCACATACAAACATACATACATACATACATACATACATACATACATACATACATACATACATACATACATATATCCATGCATAAATACCCTGTTGTAGATGTTGAAATTCCAATGAAAGAACTTTGGATCTAGGTTAGAAACCGGTTCTTTCTCTTTTAGCAAGAAATCTACAAATAAACTGAATGACATGCATACATACATACATACTTCCATACTTATATACATACATACATAAGTATGTGCATTACCATCATTCTGTGTGTGTGTATGTGTGTGTGTGTGTGTGTGTGTGTTTATGTATAGTGTGCGTATGTGTGTTTGTGTGTACATATATGTATACATTATGTTGAGTAAAAAATTTTGCAATCTTTTGGTGGTAACTTATTTGTTCTGCTCATCACGTTACAACAAGAACAGCCTGGCATTCAAGGTAGAAGCCATTGTGTTAAGTCGTCTGAAGAGACCTTTCTGCCAATTCTTTGATCCTAGGCGGTTGCCAGTTCTTATCCTTCGAAGCGAAAAACTCATTCACTGATCTTCCACCTCCTCCTTGTCGGTGAAGAAAGTGAGCCATGGATCGTAACAAGCAATAATCGGAGGGAGATAGGTCTCGACTATATACTTGGTGGCATTAGTTGAATTCCCTCAAGTTCCTGGACTTTCAAGGAGATATTCACATCATTAGGACCACTGACCTCTATGAGAGTACATACTTTTTTCTTGTCTGTCCATAACCACAATATCCGGTCTGCCATGCTTTCACTGGACTCATATTTTGATGGTAATATTCCTTGTGCTTGTATTTCTGTGCGTGTTCAAGAACAAGGGGTTTCTTTATATTTATGCCAGGGCAGTCTATTTAATGGATGGCATTCTATATTGCTTTTACGACAACGCCATGTCGCATAGGAGGTAATACCATGATAACAATTTTGGATAACTGCTAATCAGATGTGTGATGCCTTCCGCAAAAATATGACATAATCTATATTATCGGTTACTTCTTCTTACTGTTTTCGATAAACATACTCATGCATATATATTTTGGTGGTGGTAGTGGTGGGGGTTATGTTGGTCGTTTCACATCCACGCCTTCATTGAGGTATGTTAGTCCGGCACTATTAGGGTTTTATGGGAGGTCATCAAGAAGAAAGTTCCTGCTGACGAGCTCACTCTCAACACGTACGATGTTGTCTCAAATTTTAAGCATGAAGATAATGTATTTATTTTTGCTACTGTTCATTAGGAGGTACTGTCTGAGAGAGATTACCCTACACTCGAAGGCTGCCTGTACTGATATCAAGATTCTAGCTCCATTATCGTTTTTTTTTCAGATAGAACCTGTCCATGCCACTCTTCCATCGAACATTTCCAGTTGATGTAATTATATTACGCGTTTTAACATCTATCGTGTGAATATATCTATATATATATATGCACAAATATATTTATACATACATACATACATACATACATACATACATACATACATGCATACATTGTTTTGCCCTTTTAAAGCCTAGCCAGGCTCATGGGCCAGGTTTCCCGGTTTCTATGGCGTATGTGTTCTCCTCCAACTGGATGGGACGCCAGTCCATCGCAGCATTACTCATGAAACAGGAAGAAAAAATGAGAGAAGGTTGGGGCGAAAGAGTACAACAGGGGTCGCCACCACCCCCTGCCGGAGCATCGTGGGGCTTTAGGTGTTTTCGCTCAATAATCACACACAACCCCCGGTCTGGGAATCGAAACCGCGATCCTCAACCGCTAGTCCGCTGCTCTAATCACTGCATGAAACAGCATGAAAGGAGAAAAACATGTACGGTCAGTTTGCAAGATATTCAAACGCCAGGACAGATACAGAAGACCGGTGGCTATGGAAGAGGAGGAGTGACCTGAAGAGAGACAGAAGTACTTACATGCGTAGTACAAGAACGAGCGTAACGGAAAATCAATGTTAAATGCAGAATCGACAACACTACCGACAGTGGCAAATGCAGAATGTGTGATGAGAGAGTTGATACGGTATGGCACAGCGTTAGCAGATGCCCGACATTAGCACAACACGAATATAAAGACTTCGTTTCTATGTGACCAGATTGATCAATTGGGATTTCTGTGGAAATCACGGCCTACAAAGAGCAAAAGCGTTGTATGAATAAAACTCCCAGAAGGTAACTGAGAATGAAGATTGCAAAATTCTGTGGGATGCAATGATTCAGTGCGATCATCTAACCAGAGATCGGAGAACGGACATTTTGTTGTGAATAAAAAAGAATTAACAGGCAAGACAATCGACATAACATGGCATGGTAACAGCAAGATAAAATATAAAGGAGAAAGAAAACTGAACAAATATAACGATTTGAACTGGGAAATATGAAGGTTGTGACAAACAAGGAGAGTAGACGTGATGCCACGAGTGATTGCCACACTTGAAATTATTGGCATTCAACTACTACCATGGTTCCAAAATGTTGTTACAAAGGTAAAGATAGAAAAAAAAAAGAATGAACATTGCTTGGAACTTGCAAGAATACTTCACAGGGTTCTTGAAGTATGGTCAGTAAACAAGTGTCACTTTAGTCTACTGGTTGTAGACAGCTGAAACTTTCCATCATACCCAGTAAAATAAGCTGAGAGTTCTTCTCAAATACTACTACTACTACTACTACTACTACTACTACTACTACTACTACTACTACTACTACTAATAATAATAATAATAATAATGCCTTGATGCAGTACCAGACAGTGGCTCTCATGGCTTCTGAACTTAACTGATTGCAAGTGTTATCATGTAGAATGTTTTGACTTTGTATAAAAGATGGGCTATAGCAAATATTCTGCTCAATACCAAAGATTTGTCTGTCAGCTATTTGACCTTAACCAGTTGAGCATGTCCCGTTGTGGCTGACGATATGTACTTCTCTGATCAAGAGCAGTAGCGGGAGAGAATCAGAGCCATGTGTTGAGAGGAATTGTTTCGAGTTTCGATAATTCACATTTGGAAACATGGGTGTTTCGTTCAACATCCTTAAACAGCCCTTACTCAGGGTACTTTTGAGCGGGATGGGCTACTCAACCTGAAGAAAATTTTAACTGGACTGCATCTGCAAGGCCATGCGCTGTTCATCTTGATATAACATCACCATGTCGTGCACATATGGTTGTGATGCATGTGCCTGGTGTACCCTTCTCAGACGGGTAGTCAAGATGGGCATACTGAGCTTCGTATATTTTATCCCAGTGTCTCTTTGACGACATGCAATGCTTTCTCACTCAATAATGATAGTGATGATGATGATGATGATGATGATGATGATGATACAGTTCTATATTTAAGAGATGAAGAACTATGTACATTATTTACATTGGACGGATATTTGTCTTCATCTTCTTTGTTGTTAACACAACGTTTCGGCTGATATACTCTCCCTCCATGGGTTCTCATTCCTAAGGTATTATTATCATTATTATTATTATTATTATTATTATTATTATTATTATTATTATTATTATTATTATTATTATTATTATTCAGGTCACTGCCTGGAATCGCTCTTAACCACTATGCCATATGCCCGTGGGCATATATGGAGTGAATGTTTGGGCTCATAGATCTAATATTTTCCTATCCTTCCTTAATACCTGTTCCCATATGCTACTCATATCTGCTCTTGGTCTGCTTAAGAGGTTGTTGTGTCCTAGCATATGTTCTGCTTCTTTTAGTCTTCGTATTTTCCAGTGGTGTTCTCTATTATTTTAACTTCAACCCACAGCATTTTTCCATACGTGATCAGCTATATCCGATTTATCAATATCTCCCCGTGCCACAGTTTTGCGATGTTCGTCTACCCTTATTTTGAGGGGGTGGCATGTTTCACTTTTGTATAACCTACCACAGCTGCATGGGGTGGAGTACACGTAGTCTTTGGTCATATTCTCTTCTATTGGTGGTTTTACTCGAACTAGATATTTGCGAAGTGCTGCATTACTCTTGATTTCTGTCCTGATGTCACGTGGACCGCATATCTTTTGCATTTTTTCGGAGAGGCCTTTCATATAGAGTAGACAGACTGCGGTCAGTTTATTGGTTCATCCTCTCTTTTCTTCATAATTGGAGTCGATAGTATGTTTTTGGTTTGTTGATACTTAATATATTGTTACTGAGCTTGATCATTTTTTCGTGGTGTGTATCATGACCGCTACTTATATTCGTTGCTCGATGTTTTAGGCACTGAGCAATCCCTCTCTTTACATTGTATGGATAGTGGGAATTGAAGTTGAGGTATCGTCTAGTGAAGGTCAGCTTGAGGTATACGGATGCCCTGAATCCATACTTGGTGCGTGTTTTTAATACATTCAGGAATGCTAACTGATAGTCTTTTTCCTTTTCCATTGTGAACTGTATGGATGGCTTTATTGAGTTCACATGATTAACAGTACATAGATAACTTTCTGGTGGGGCTAGAGTATGAAGGTGTCATCAACACATCGCAGCCATAGGGTTGGTTTTAGTGGTGTTGATCCTAAAGTCAAATTCTCAAAGTAATTCATGTATATATTGGCTATTATCGGTGATAGTGGCGAAGCCATAGCTAAACATTCTTCTTCTCGATATATATCAGTGTCCATCCTGAAGTAGGTAGTTTCTACCCAGAAGGTCCTGATGGAAATGTTGACCAATAATAATTGTCGGAGCCCTGGGAACATGGACTAAAAATATTGAGAAGTATATAGGACAAATAAGGGTGGATTTCTTCCAGAAAACAGCACTGCTTGGAACCGCTCGAAAAGTAAGGGTGTTACACTCGTTCACTGGTAGTGAACATCTGACACCGTAGTACATCTCCAGCGTTAGAAGCAGTGCAAAGACAATACAACAACAACAACAATAATAATAATAAATAATTGTCTTGGTACAAAAGATGGGCTACAGCAAATATTCTGCCCAATACCGCAGATTTGCTTGTCAGTTGCTTGACTTTAACCAGTTGAACATGTCCTTTAGTGGCTGACGATACGTGCTTCTCTGATCATGAGCAGAAGTAATTGGGGAGCACCATAGCCATGTGATGAGAGGAATTGTTTGGGGTTTGGATAATTCACCTGTGGAAACATTGGTGTTTTGTTCAACATCCTTAAACAACTCTTATTCAGGGACCTTTTGAATAGGATGGGCTACTCGACCTGAAAAAAATTCTAACTGGGGCCCCAACTGCAAGATTATGCGCTGCTTATCTTGATATGAGTTCACTATGTCATGCGCATACGGTTGAGATGCATATGCCTGGTGTACCCTTATCAGACAGGTGGTCACGATGGGTTTACTGAGCTTCGCATATTTTACCCCAGTGTTATTTTGATGGCGTGCACTGCTCCCTAGCTCAATAATAATAATAATAATAATAATAATAATAATAATAATAATAATAATAATAATAATACTCTTAACTAAAAACACAAGGTTTGAATTTTGAGGAAAGGGACTCCTCAATTACATCGACACCAGTCTTTCACTGTTACTTATCGATCCCGAAAGGATGAAAGGCAAAATCGACCATGGTGAAATTTGAACACAGAACGTAAGCGACGGGCGAAATACTGCTAAGCATTTCGCCCGGTGTGCTAAAGATTCTATTAGCTCGCCGCCTTGATGATGATGATGATGATGATGATGATGATGACGATGATGATGATGATATCATTGGTGATGGGAGCATTGGGCTCAATTCTATTGAAACCTCAAGACATCTTAAAGCAACTGGCAGCCTTATTTGGCACAGCGCACATCTTAAGGAAAGTATTATCTGTCTGAGGTCCTTGTTGTGACTTGACAGACGACTAAAGACACCGGTGCATTTTTACTTACACTGTGCTACGAAGGAATAATAATACTACAATGTAAGATAACTATATCTAAATGTTAGCCATTTCAGGAAACTGAAAGATTTTGCTTTTATGGAGTATATATAATTACAAAAAATAGCTTTCCCCAGATGAATCGTTACAGCAACATGTGCGTACAAATGTAAACACATTTTTATACGAAAATTGCAAACCTATGGCATTAAAAACATTTAAAGGAGGAGAGAGTTATAAGTATCTAGAAGTGCTGTTATAAGTATCTAGAAGTGCTAGAATCTGACAGAGTAGTAACCTCAGAAACGAAAACAAAAATTGAGAAGGAGTACATCAGAATGGCGCGGAAGCTAATGAAGTCAAAGCCAAATGGTCTGAATCTACTGAAGGCTGTAAATATTTGGGCAGTATCATTACTTAGATATTCAGCAGCTTTTGTAGATCGGACAAAAACTGAATTAGCGAAAGAATTCAATATTAATGAGGACTCCACCCAAGGGCAGGAGTAGCAAGATTACACTTACCTAGAAAGGAAGGTGGAAGAGGGTTAATATCAGTAGAAGACTTTGTGGAGTTAGCTAGAGTATATATAGACTTCTATGTAGGTAATAGTGAATAAAGATTATTAAAAACTACTAGAGTCACAGCAAGACGCAGAGAAACCAAAAACCCATACTAAGTTAAAGCCAGAAAAAGAACAGAAATTATCTGACTGGCAAGAGAAGGTGTTGCATGTTAGATTCCCAACGATAGTTGTAGCAAATATTAGTAGTGAGACATTGTTATGTTCGCAGAAAGGAAAACTGAAGAGGGAGAGAGGAAGTTTGTTAATAGCTGTACAAGATCAAGTATTAAGGACTAATTGGATAAAAGCCAAGATAGACAAAAATCAAGAAGATTTCCAATGTAGATTATGCAAATCAAAAGAGGAAAGCGTTACTCACATAGTAAGTGAATGTAGTATGCTGGCACAGAAAGAATGCTAGAAACGGCTTGACAATTTAGGGAAAGTAATCCATTGGGAGCTGCGTAGAAAGCTAGGATTTGAACATACTGATAAATGGTATGAACACGAATCTAGTAAATTACTAGAAAGTAAGAAATACAAGATGCTGTGGAGCTTCAACATTCAGACTGATAGAGTAATATAATCTAGAACGCCTGATTTGGTAGTAGTAGATAAAAGCAATACAAAGTGACAGATAATAGACTTTACAGTCCCAAATGATAAAAACATGAATATGAGAGGTATAGAAATAATAGCAAAGTACCAGGACCTAGCTATTGAATTACAGAGACTATAGAAAGTACGGATACATGTATCCCAGTAGTTATAGGTGCATTGGGAATTATCCCTAAAGATCTGAACAGATGGTTAGAGGAAATAGGCATAAAACATAGTTTAGTACAACTTCAGAAAACAGTGTTATTTAGGAGCAGGTAGGATACTTAGAAGGGTTCTTGGCATCGAAGGTTGTTTGTAGCCTGATGTTATGATTTTTTTTCTTTTCCAATAGTCGAATCTGTTGAGTGTATTGTGGAAACAGTAATAATAATAATAATAATAATAATAATAATAATAATAATAATAATAATAATAATAATAATAATATAGTAAGGAGAAGAAGAAGAAGAAGAAGAAGAAGAAGGATTGTTATTATTATTATTATTATTATTATTATTATCATTATTATTATTATTATTATTATTTCTTCTTCTTATTATTATCATCATTATTATTATGGAGTGAACGAACAATGACACTAGCCTACAAATATACGAAACCCAATATACCCACCATGACTACGCATCTGATAAGGGTACACCAAGCACGTGCATGACAACCACGTGCTTGCAAAATGGTGATCTCACATCACGATAAACAGCACATATTTTTACAGGTGGGGCCCAGTGAGAATATTTAAAATATTTCTTCAGGTCAATTAGCCCATCCTACTCAAAAGGTCCTTGAATAAGGGTTATTTAGGATCGTTAACGATACACCCATGTTTCCAGAGATGAACAATTGAAACCCAAACAATCCCTGTCCACACACAGCTGGAATGTTCTCCCACTACTCCTACATGTGATCAGAGCTAATACACATATTGTCAGTCAGTTAGGGACATGCTCAACTAGTTACGGTCAAGCAAGTGACAAACAAATCTGTGGTTTTGAACAGAATATTTGCTGTAGCCCATTTGTTATACCAAGACAAACATGTACATAACATTTCCAACCAGTTAAGGAAGTGCTCCTTAATGACTGACTGGATGTGCATCTATGATCAGGAGCAGGAGTAGTGGAGGTACGTCAAAGCCATGTGCTGAGAGGAATTCTTTGGGATTTGAATAGTTCACACATGGAAACATAGGAGTTTCGTTCATCATTCTTAAATAATTTAGAGACCTTTTGAGCAGGGTGTGCTGCTCCACCTACAGAAAATTCTAACTGGGCTCCCCTTGCATGGTCATGCACTTGGTATGAGATCAGCCTATTGCGCATATATGGTTGTACCCTTATTAGTCATAATAGATAAATTGGGTTTCTTATATTAGTACCTCAGTGTCATTTTGATGGCATGCATTGCTCTCCTACTCAATAATAATAATCGGAGGAATGCAGAGGCTTGTTATTCATGGAGGATCTTAAATTTTATAGTAAAGATGAATCCCAAGTCAGTTCCCTCGCTGATACGGTGTATACTTTCAGAGCTGATATCAGCATGAATTTCGGACTGAAAAAGTGTGGTGTATTAGTCTTGAAAAGTGGCAAAATCAGATCTATGGACGGGCTAGTGATAGATCGGGGGAGGTTATGAAGCAGATAGAAGAGACGGGCTATAACTACTTGGGTATACTGGGAATGGATAAATTGATGGAGAAAGAAAAAGCAGAAAAATTTAAGGTGGAGTACTTGCGTAGACTGAGACTGGTACTTAAGTCGAAATTAAACGAACGGAATAAGATTGAAGCTATCAACACTTGGACAGTTTCACTCCTTACATATAGAGCAGGAGTAATACCATGGACAATAGACGAACTAAACAGCTTAGACAGAAAGACAAGGAAGTTGCTGACTAGATATGGGATACTCCACCTATAAAATGACAAAGACAACCTGTATGTACCAAAAAAGAAGGGGGAGAGGACTGATTGGATGCGAACACAGCATTAGAGCAGCAGAAAACAACATAGCATAGTAGGTAAATAATTCCACAGAAACACTATTATTGTAAGTAAGCTTAGTCTTGTGTAGGATGGAATATTGCAAAGATAAAGCACACTACAAGCAATTAAGAATGAATGAATCTGAAAATAGGTGAATAAAGAAACGGATGCATGGACAATTTCATAGGGATGCTGAAGACAGATAGAGTAAAAAGATGGCTATGGATGACTAGAAGTGATTTAAAACCAGAGACGTAGGCTCTAAACTGTGCTCCCCAAGAGCAAGCATTAAGAACCAATAGATCAAATACAGAAGAGACAACATATCAGAAGGTAATAAGGGGAGAATTTGTGGACAAAGTGATGTAACCGTATGGCATATTACCAGTCAATGTACGCCAGTAGCCCAGAAATACAATATAGCAAGGATTGTCCATTGGACACTTTGCAACAAGTATGGACTTGACAGAGCAAAAAAGTGGAGCGAACATAAACCCGAAGGCATCATCGAAAATGATAATGCAAGGATCCCGTGGGATTGTATGATTCAGTGCGACCATAAGATAGAAAATAGGAAACTATTAATCGTTTTAAATGAGAAAGAAAGCAAACGATGCTGGATCGCAGATATAGCATTTCCAGTTGACAACAAAGTATGCGATAAAGAAGAAAGATAGATATAACAGGTTAGTTTGGGATGTTAAGGATGTGTGGTTGCTGAAAAAGATGGTAGTAGTACCAATAAAAATGTCGGTGCCCTGGGAACAGTGGTTAAACATCTTGATAAGTACATGGGACAAATGGGGGCTGCAATAAGAGTGGAGCACTTGCAGAAAACAGCACTGCTTGGAACCGCTCGAATATTCCGGATGGTGCTCGATAAATAAGGGATGTTAGCTTAGTTCACTGGTAGTGAACAAGTGACACTGGTATATCTCCAGCGTTAGAAGCTGTGTAAAGATGATGATGATGATAATAATAATAATAATAATAATAATAATAATAATAATAATAATAATAATGATGATGATGATGATGATGATGATGATAATGATGATGATGATGATGATGATGATGATAATAATAATAATAATAATAATAATAATAATAATAATAATAATAATAATAATAATTATTATTATTATTGTTCAGTAGTTTTATTTTTATAACGTGCTTTCACTTCACTACCGAGCGCAGCTCTGTGTGCCTCGGGCATGTGCTGTGGTTTGCTGTGATGTTCTTATGGTTACTGTATTGAAATGTTTTGCGTAGGATGTGTGCAGTGCCCAGCAGTACAATTTTCTGTATGTTATATATATTTGTAAGTCCTGGTGTTTTTGTTATGTATTTGTCTGAATATTTTTTTTATTATACCTAAGGCACATACTATGATAGGAATTGTTTCTGTTTTTAGATTCCACATTCGAGTTACCTCTATTTCCAGGTCTTTGTATTTTGAAAGTTTTTCCATTTCTTTTAGGGAAACGTTGTCATCTGCTGGTATTGATACATCATTTAGAAATACTATCAGTTCATTGATGCAGCTATACCAAATGACATGAATGTTGTGAGTAAAGAGGTTGAAAACATCACCAAGTACTCCGAATTGATGATGATAATGATGATGATGATGATGATGATGATGATGATGATGATGATGATGATGCAATACCAGGCAGTGACTCAGGTGGCTTTTGATCTTGACTAATTGGAAGTCCTTATCATGGACATGTGTATTAGTGTAAAAGATGGGCTACAGCAAATAATCTGCACAATACCACAGATTTGCTTGTAAGTTGCTTGACCTTAACCGGCTTAGCATGTCTTTTGGTGGCTGACGATATGTGCATCTCTGATCACGAGCAGAAGTAGTGGGGAAGCATCATAACCATGTGTTGAGAGGTATTTTGTGGGGTTTAAATAATTAACCTCTGGAACTATGGGTGTTTTATTCATCAACCATAAACAAAACCCTTTTAGGGACTTTTTGATGGGCTACTCTATCTGATGAAAATTATAACTGGGCCCCCACCTGCATAGGCTTACGCTGTTTATCTCGATATGAAATCACCATATTGCGCATATATGGCTGTGATGCATGTGTCTCGTGATGCATCTGCCTGGTGTACCCCTATCAGACAGGTAATTATGATGGGTATATCGGGCGTCGTATATTGTACACCAGTCTCACTTTGATGGCGTGCGCTGCTCTCTCCTTAAAATAATTATAACAATGTTATTATTGCCATGAGCAAGATGAGGTAAATCCAGGAATGACTCAAAAGCTCTAAGCTAAAAGTAGAGAAAAAATAACTGATTCTAACTGTACAACGCCACTGTCTATCTATAACTAACAAAATAAAACGGTAATGAGATTATAATAAGATGTTATCATTAAGTGCACAATATGCATCCAGTAGAAGAAGATTGCTGGCATCTTTGCCAAACCCGGGTGTATACATAAATACGATTGTGTTGACAGTATGTCCACTGGAATGTATGGCAAACCTTTCAGTGTGAATCGAGCGAAAAATGCTAAAATATTTACGAATCACCTACAATGTATGAGACACGCCAAACCAAATTGATAAATGGATCAAGAATTACTGTTCTGATACAATAATGTGGAAAAAATACCTGCTACCTGATGAACATTGTTATCCCAAAGGAGATGGAGAAACTGTCAACATATAAGAGACTTGATAATGAAATAAGCAAAATATGGGCCATCAAATAATAAACTTCGGATAACAACTACAATATTAGGTATGATAAAAATATGAACAGAAACATACAGTCCGTACTATAGCTCATATTGCTGCACTCATTTCAAACAGTTCCTGCACTAGAAGTAGCCAATATTCTACCCAAGCCACTTTCAGTTCAGCAGCAAATTAAAACTGCATAAAACAATTCAAATGTGCAAGATCAATATGCAATAAACTAACTCAAAACGCACTCCAACAAAACCAATAGCAGGCACTCTAATACAAACAAGAAAAATAAAATCCCATTCTACCCACCTGAAACTCATTAATGCTATACGAATCACATATCACATTATTATACTAAATAACCGTCTCGCACTAATCAACCAGTACTTACGAAACATATTCCAGACACAGCAAAATAAATGAACTGACACAGCACGTATTCTGCATAACAGAAGAAACAGTAAAGTAGCACCGGGGTTAACAAATATAAAACTTGTATAAAAAAATTAAGCTGATATACAGATAGATCTACGCCCTAAAAAGACAATACCTTCAGGTACACGAATAGCACCTGGTGTTATAGTTAAAAATACATTGAAACAAAGTATGCTACTACTACTACTACTACTGCTGCTGCTGCTGCTGCTGCTGCTGCTGCTGCTGGCACTACTTCTACTACTACCATTGCTACTATTATTCCTGCTGCTGCTGCTACTGCTGCTAATACCATCACCGCCACCACCGCTATTACAGATGATGATGATGTTGATGATGATGAAAATGATGATGATTAAGGTAAAGACGATGATTATGATGAAGGTGATAATAAAAATATAATATTTAACACAGCTACATGGCCAGAAATATACGTGGATTGTTGATTAGGTTCCAGTTCATGACTGGTAACATAATTTATTGACATTGAAGAATCAAAAGCAATGACAAAACCGATGGAATTTGAACTCAGATTATAAAAAAGCTGAAATAAATACGGTGGAGTAATTCTGCCAATCCACTGTTAAGATTAGGAAAAGATTAGGAAGTCATATTATAGATACACAAAATTAATTTTTAAAACATGGTTAAATGCAATAAATGAGGTGATAGGCATTAATACACTAGCTCTCTCTCCATTGCACGCTAAATGGTTTAGCAAAACTAGACACAAAAACGAAAATATTGACCGCTTTTAGAATACATCACTTTAAATCTAATACATAAATATTGTATTTGTTACGAATACAGGGTATTAGGGGATTTATGCAATTAGAAAATTATCATGAAATATCCACAGATGTGTCTCAAAAGATGGAGTGACAAAATATAAAAATTTGATAGAAATAACTTCGAAGCACAACGAAAACAAACATGTTCTTTTTTTTTTCAGGGAAAGAAAAAGCATAAAACAAGCTGAAATGACAGACGAATAAAAATGGGAAATAACAGAAATTGTGAAAAGACTAAAACCTCGACTAAATATGTATTTGCAGAATATCATCATAAGGTGGCGGCAGAAGTCCTACCATGCCAACCTAGGAAAAAGCTGAACAAAGTGTAAATAGACACGAAAGTTCCAAACAGTGGTTGTGAGGTGAAAAACTCAAATTTTAGTTTTAATATTCACTAAAAAATTAAAGCCAGAAATCTCCAAAAGCATAATAAAGCCAAAAAGAATACCTGCATTCTTTGTGAAAATGGAAAGTAAAATTAATGACATTGTCTCTGGGCATCCAGTGTTATCCCTGTTTAAAAAAATTATAATGATAATAATTGTTCCACAAATAAATATACTGCTACAACCTTTTTTTTTATCGAAGACACATGATTACACTGTTGATTTTCCACATAAGATGAAGCATTCAAGTTCCACGCGCGCGCGCGTGTGTGTGTGTGTGTGGGGGGGGCGTGTGATATACATTAGAATACCTCTTAGGTTTAGTGATACTAATAACTTGTTTTCTTTGTGTAAGAAATAGTAGCCGAGTTTCTCTCAAATCATAGTCTGTAGTTGACGTGCAAAAACAAAGAAAGGTCTGTTCGACTAGGGATGATGTAGGATAACAGCATCAAGGAAATAATTTTAAAATGGAAGCCGCATAATATTACTTACATTTGACGTCGTAAAATTTAGAACGAGAAAGAAATAACTGACAAAAATGCGCGAATGTAAAAAGAAGCATGCAAATAAGGCAGTCTATAGAAGTTTGTATTTAAATACAAAAGACCTTTGCCCGTTTTTCTTTTAGCTTATTATAACATAGACTTGTATCATAAAACAGAATATTTAATGAAGATCTGTTCGTTGTTTGAACTTTAGAACGTCGATAGTATACACGATCACACGTACAAACACACACACACACACACACACTCACAAAACACACACACATACACATATTATGAAAATGTTCCACATGCATATGAAAATTCTTCTTGTTCCTTCTGCGTATGATGTGAAATCCTTCATAGTCATAGTTTGATGAATACATTACGAGTTTCTTTTCTAGTTATAATTCCTTATCCATTGTGATCGCTTGTGCACACCTCTGAGAGCCATCACGTAGCCTGTAGGCGCATTCACCGCACCGCGAGCAGTTCAGCGCTGCAAGCCTTCGGACTAGACCAGTATGAGTTTTTTCTGAGTTTTCTGAACATCGGTAACATTTATATTCAATCAGAATGCCCCAGAATTGGTCTGTACTCCTTCCATTTTATTATTATCCATTGATCCTATCCAAACTAGCCCTCACACGTCGTCCTTTACTAAAACGCTAGCTCTTACATGCTATTCTTTTCTGAGACAGTCTCTCAAAGTCTATTAATAAACACTCTCTGTTGTCCACTATAAGAAGTCGTGCTTGGACAAATTTAGATTATACCTGCTCCCGCTATTCACCTCTCTGACATGAACATCAACAACAATGACCTCCAGTTAATTGACTCCCCAATACATTTTACATTCTACTGCTATTTGATCTTCTGCAAACACCAAACAACTCTTAATTCATACTATTCTTAGTACATAAATCTTACTTGAGTCCTCTCTGAAGTCATTGTCCTAAGTCACATAAATGGTTGTCGGTGCAGAAGCCAAATTTTCACTACCTCAACTCATTACATCAACTCCTTTCATCTGCTGACCTATTTCTCAGCTACCAGACCAATATTTACTAGATCACAACGGTCTCCGAACGGAACCTGCTCAAGACTGTCCAACACAGAAGGAGAGAGTCTGAACACTACCTTATCATGGCCACATAACTCAAACCGTCTTCTAATAGATGTTGCTCCACTTACCGAAGTCTTTCAAGTAATTCAAGCCAAAGGAAACGCATACGCCATGTGATAAATGCTCACTCTCATAATTTTGAGGAGAATACACAGCTTCGTGATTCGTCCAAAATCATTGTATGAACTTCGAACGATGCCTCTGTGGATATCATACTGATCACGTGCGCCAACGCTTCTTAAACATCAGGAAAATCTCCAGGTCACTTGCTAAAAGTATCTCCACTAACTGTACGGTACAATTATTTCCTGTTCATCACAACAATGACGAGTACAGCACGAAGAATGTTTATGCATTTGCAACTAAGTCTATTCCGTTACATCTCCTGGCACAAAACAACATGTAAAATTAAATAGAAAGTGCTATAACATTGATGCTGGAAACGTTTATCATATTCTATTTGTCAACTATAAAAAGAAGGGAAGAACGAGAAAAGAATATCATTATTAATGTGCATCACAAAAGATTAGCTATTTGTATCAACTAAAAAAAAATTATATGATTAAAATATGTGATAAAAGCATGGAATAATTTTGAGGAAGTCAAGTACAAGGTATTGATTTCAAATTCTCTGGTATTAAGATTTGTTGAGGACAATCATTTTATGCTTGAAACCCATAACCCTCTGCATGTCTTCCAAAATGGTTGGAGGAAGAGAAGTTATGCTGTAGGCATACAATGGACAGATAAATGATGTTAAAGCTGTTGACAGTTTAATTCTACTGGGTCTTGCAGATAAATTGAGACCAATTTTAAGCAGTTGGCTTAATGGGCTTAACATTTCAGATTAATTGTGAACTGATTCGACAACAGAAAGTCAAGGAACAATATAGTTGTTCCTCCATTGTTGTTTTGGCGCACGGCTGCCACACTGCCAATAAAATTGTTAAGTTAAGGAAACTTCCAAAAGCAACAGTTTATCGTGTGTATAAACAATTTAAAGAAGAAAGATTGATAGGAAAGTACACAAGATTCGAAGTGATTCTAAGCGCAATCCAAAATCACTCACTGGCCTCAAACGCGCGATTGAAGCCAACCCATCTGCATCCATGGCAAATCTTGCAAGGAAAAGCGATGTGCCCCTTTCCACGGTGTCCAGAGCTGTGTACATGAACCTTTGCATGACTGGCTATGTTCGACGACGCTGTCACCTCCAACAGCCAAGTCTAAAGCAACCAGAACCGAGAGATGGCCATTAAGGTGCAGAAAAATCTCACGTGTTTGTGGGCGAAAGGGAGTTCACTGCAGACGCTGAAGTGAATCGCAGAAATTCTCGATTGATTGCATACAACACTTCTGACGAATGATGTAAATGTCATGGATCCAAATTCATTAAGTCTAGCTTCAAGATCGGCACAGAGGAGTATTTGGACAGTCTGAAAAACTCACTGTAACCTTGGATGAGGCAAACATTTGAGCTTGATGATGTGGTGCTTATCCAAGATTCTGCACCATGACATGTGTCAAAAGCAACACAAGACTTGGTGAGAAGGTGCCATGTTTTGTTTAGTGAGAGCCAAGTCTGGTCCAGTAATAGCCGAGATCGCAACCTTCTCGATTGCTTTTTATAGAGCGTGCTAATAGCAAGGATCAATGCTTCACCACACTCAAGCATCAGTAGTTTGATGGCATACATCGTGCGTTCGACACATAAAATCACAAAGATGGAGATTGCGGCAGCTCCAAAAGCATTTCCTTATCATGTGGAGGCGGCAATTGCCCAAAAGGGCGGCCATATTGAGTGATGAATGTTTTTGTTGTAATAAATGCTACATCAAAATTATGTCTACTAAATATTATTTTAGTATTTATAACCAGTTTTATGCATCGTAATAATCGTCCCAATTTATCTGCAGGACCCTGTATTTTCCAAGAAGAGGATTGTTCCTTTAAGAGTTTCCTCCAAGATTCTATCTATGCAATTCATTCATGAATCAGTGATAGACCCAAGTCGATGATCCCAAAGTACATTCCTAATGTCGTGCATAGTGCGACTGAATGCGGAAAGAACCCCATAGTTAAGAATTGAACTTATTAAACTCCTCGACTATATCTGTCCATCAATACCTTGTGACGTAGAAGGATGGAAAAGCTGCATGAGTGAGTGTGCTGGATATAGGGAGAGAAAGAGAGAGGGGCGCTTCTAGAAAATTATTTTATATCATTTCGTGTATTTAACCTAAAATATTAAACAGACAAAACATTATATATATGTATATATATATATATATATATATATATATATGTGTGTGTGTGTGTGTGTGTGTGTGTGTGTGTGTGTGTTTATATATTCATATAAATATATATATATATATATATATATATATATATATACATACATGTATATGTATATACATATATATATATATATATATATATATATATATATATATATATATATATATATATATATATATATATATATATATATATATATATATATATATATATGTATATGTATATACATATATATATATATATATATATATATATATATATAAACATATATATAATGATTGACTGTTGACCGAACACTATTCAATTTTTTTTCTCCGTGTTTTTCTCCTTGTCTCCGTATTCTTTCTGTTGAAGAGCGTAGCTCGAAACGTCAAAGACTTTCCGTATTCCCGAGCGTCATACTAATACATCCTTTTGTTATTTACACCACCTGTCCTCGTCTGTTGTTGTTTTTTCGTACATTCTCCCATATATATATATATATATATATATATATATATATATATATATATATGCATGTATATATATATATATATATATATATATATATATATATATATATATATATATATATATATATATATATATATATATATATATATATATATATATATATATATATATATATATATATATATATATATATATATATATATATATATATGCATGCTCAGGAGTGGCTGTGTGGTAAGTAGGTTGCTTACCAACCACGTGGTTCCGGGTTCAGTTCCACTTCGGGTACGTCGGGCACTTCGGGCAAGTGTTTTCTAGTATAGCTTTGGGCCGACCAAGGCCTTGCGAGTGAATTTGCTAGACGGAAACTTGAAAAAGCCCGTCGTATATATATATATATATATATATATATATATATATATATATATATATATATATATATGTGTGTGTGTGTGTGTGTGTGTGTGTGTTTGTGTGTGTGTGTGTGTGTGTGTGTGTTTATGTTTGTCTGTCTTTGTCCTCCCCCGCATCGCTTGGCAGTCAATGTTGGTGTGTTTATGTCCCTGTAACTTAGCGGTTTGGCAAAAGAAACCGATAAAATAAGTACTAGGCTTACAAAGAATAAGTCCCTCGCTTCCATTTCTTCGACGAGAACCTTTTAAGATTGTGCTGCAGCATGCTCGCAGTCAAATGACTGAAGCATGTAATAGAAGAATAGAAGATATATATGTATATATATATATATATATATATATATATATATATATATATATATATATATATATATATAAATATATATATATATATATATATACACATATATATACATATATACTATTTGAAAATAATATGTATTCTTGTTTTTATACTATTCATTTGGTTCTTTATAGATTACTTTTAATAGATAACTTATTTAACACTAAATTATTTAGAAGTTATAGTTTCATTTCAACATAATATTAGAACTTCGATTTGAATAGTGTTGATATATTTTCGATTATTTTTGATTAATAATATTTGATTAATTATTAATCTTTATAGTTTATAATATCGTTAAAGTTTTTTTAAATCAAAACTTTGTATATATATATATAAAGTTTAATCTTTTATTCTTAATAATTTTTTCTTTCCTAATTTTTTCATTCATAATTTTTCCATTCATAATTTTTTCATTCATATTTTTTATTATTACGTTTGTAGAAATAAATAATCTTGTATTTTGCTATTATTCAATTGATCTTTAATTATAATTAAATAAACGTCTTTAGCTTTAAATAGTATAGCTTTTACTATTACACCGGTTAAATATGTACTAATTTTATCTTCATTATTATTTTAAACTTAAACTTCGTTCAACTTGTATTTAAAACAATGATAATTTATGTAACATGTTTTTTGTATATAATATACATGTTATTATAATGGATGAAGGGATGATTATTGAATGGTTATTATTTTGATATTATGATATTTTAAAAATAATTTTTCTATCTTTATATAATAAGTATTTCATATTAATTCATTTGGTACTTATTGTTGGTTGAGATATATATCTAATTATTGTTCTACTTACGATCTGACGAGTAGCTATATTTTTGAATAGAATTTATTTTCGATAATTTCAATTGATTTTAATCGATTTAAATTTCTTTTCTATTTGAAAATCGGTTATGAAACACGTGTAATCTTTTTATTATATTTATCTTATGATATTTACTTTACATTATATTATACTCATTTATTGTGCTTTTAATTATTAATTTTTCTATATGTGATAGTGGATTTTCATCGATGAGTTCTTGAAAATTGGTTATTTTCCCTAAAACTATATATATATATATATATATATATATATATATGTGTGTGTGTGTGTGTGTGTGTGTGTGTGTGAGTAAGAATAAATACAAAAAAATTTTTGTGTGATCGTGTATAGAGGAATATATTATTTTATTTAAAAGAGTTCCAGCTCTGTCTGTTTTTTATGTTTTATTTATATTCTTGTAAAACTAATGTGGGATATAGAATATGGAATATATAATATATAATATATAATATAAAAATAGATGGTACAATGAAATGAAGTATTGAATGTCTTATTGAATATATGAAATGTGTCGTATTGAATATCTGAAATATTGAGTGTTCAATATAAAGAATTCAATATATAAAGGCGAATACGTATTTTCATACCTTGTGGTATTCTTTTAAATAAAATAATATATATATGTATATATATATATATATATATATATATATATATATATATATATATATATATATATATATATATATATATATATATATATATATATATATATATATATATATATATATATATATATATATATATATATATATATATATATATATATATATATGTATATGTCAGATATGTTTTATCCTATACTTTTACATATTTAACAAACATATAGATACCTACAATATCTCGTTTGTCAGAGGACACTAATAAGTGAAATATACAGTCTTTGGCAGCCTTCAAGACCTGTCGAGTTCTTCTGTTTTGTTTCAGAAGTGTAAGTTCGTTTGGCATTCGTTTAAAAAATGCTTGTTGCAACTGCGTTGTATAATACTTTGTGTGTACATGTTTGAGGACACGTTTGACAATCTTGATCAACCTGGTCTCGTAAAAGTGAAGGTGTGGAGTGGACGAAACAGCATATGATCCTGTACTCAGCATTTTAAAATCTTTTATATCTTCAAGCTGTTCAGAAGTAGATAGACGTTCTTTTATGCCTCCAGTTATGTATAAAATGGTAAAATGTATCGTACGAAAATTATTACACATTTTTCAATATATTCAACAAGGTCTTACTTTTATTACTTTGAAGATACCCACTACATCATGTGAACTGAAATTATGTATATAGGTATCCATGAATATCTATTGTGTCATCTTTCTTTTAAAATTATTTGACTTATACCTATAGAAAATGTGTTCGTTCCCAAGAAAGATACAACCTCAATATTTGGAATTTAGAGAACAAGAGTGATGGAGAAAAAATCTGGCAACATTTTTAATACTCCATTTACAGAAAATGCGACTTGGCTCGTAACTTTATTCAAATCTGAAAACCCAAGTTTTTCGAGATTGCTGTTTCAATATTCATTAACAGAGCCACATGCAACAATAATTTTGAGCATAGCTGTTACATACTCTAGATAAAACTATAGAATTTGCTTATGTATGTATGTATGTGTTTATGCATGTATGTATAAAATAACCACTTAGTTATTTTTTAAACAACTGACTAGGAGAAAGACACTCCGATATAAAACTTAAGGATTGTTCTGATCTGGTTGTCCCATCCACTGCTAAGCCAATGAGAGAATATCTCTTGTACCTGAAAAGTGAATCCAGTTTCGTGCACACTTCACTCACTATAATGAATTTGACGAACAGAAAGTTCTTGGATAATACATTATGGAAAGAAACATGTAACACTTTAAGAGGCTGACTCACACGATAGAGCTTAACTTCGAACATGTAAGTCATGTATGTATGTATGTTTGTATGTATGTATGTATGTATGTATGTATGTATGTGTATGTGTGTATGACTGCGTGCGTTTATATGTGAGTGTGTATGTGCGAGTGTGTGTGTATGCATGTATGAGTATACGTATGTATATATGCGTGTGTCTATAAATGTTTATATATGTGTGCGACTGTGTTTCCTCTCTCTCGGTATATAATATTTTAAAGTTTGAATGTTCGTATGTATGTATGTATGTATGTATGTATTATGGATGGATGTATATATGTATCTATGCAAATGTGCGCATATATATATATTTATGTGCATGTGTGTATGTATTTTCTTAACAAGTATAAAAAAAAGAATACACTGATTTCATATCAATAATTATAATAATGAGTCTCATACCTTTCAATGTATATATACCCTGATCAAATAAGTTCTATTATATCGAACAGTCAGTTATCTTCACTCTACAGCAATTATCTTCAATCTACTGCAATATCTAGATATTCATCAAAAAGGAATTCGTTAATAAACTTCCCGAGCAATATGTTGTATTGTTATGTATTTTAATGACAATATATTTGCTCTCACAAATGACATCCCAATATTTTCAAATCACCTTCATCATACTGTAATTTTCCTATTAAATATACTAACACTGTGTATCAAGGTTGATGCCGTTGCAGTTTTATCTTCGGTATAGTAGTTACTTACTTTCTTTGTTATATATAGGTGGATATTTGAATGAATGATTTACAGAGTGGCTATGCATAAATGAATGTTTAGAGATAAGTTTATTAAATAGATACTAATTCATTCCTTGTCATACATGTTTGAAAAGTAGAAGAAAAATAGCAGTTTAAGAAAAAAAAAAAAAGAAGAAGCAATAAAACGAAGATAAAAGACAGGAAATAAAATGCAAGAAAATATATTTATAAAAAATATTCTAGAGTGGTATGTATCAGCTTTGAAAAGTAAGACATTATCCTATTTGTCCTTTCTGTTTTTAAGGTGATTTGTGATTTGAGGGAGATTCTGTTCCTATATCAAACAATTTAATTGATATTATAGAAGTTACATTGTTTTATTTAATGTAAGATTCAGATGTGTGTCACAGCCGCTTTAAAATACTCAAGAAATATATATTATATGGTATAATCTACGATAGGAGATTGGTGTACATATTTGTAAATAATTTCCTGTTTGTAATAGGAAACTGTTTCTCTAAGGAGATTTCCAAAACATAGAACTAAATTGAGCTGAAACTGCATGGAAAACATTTCTAATGCGAACAAGAGTAACAATGCAAAAATACTCCAACAAACAAAGCAATTTTACAGTTTACTATAGGAAGGCATTGCATGCAATCGTAAAAACTGCACAAGAAACATATATATCGACACTTTTGCATCAGTAGAAATAAATTTTTCTGTTCTCCGAAACAGAAGAAAACTACATCGATTTGAATGTAGCAATAACCAGCTAGTTCGTAGTCTGGGCCACGCTGCTTGAACCTAATATGTAAGGTCAAACAGTTTGGGTAGACTGTTTGGGCATTATTAAAAAACAAAAAAACAAAACAAAAGCTTTATTTTCAAGATTTTATTTTGACGATATTCTTTGACAAATGCGCAGAAACACGAATTAAACCAGTCTTGAAACACTTTCCTGAATGTTCCACTGTTTACAATTTGATAGCCATATAACAGGATAATGAGAATTAAAATAGCTTCCATAATTACAGTGGTTGTCTGAATGATAAACAGTCAATATGCTGAGCTTTAGTTCGCCTAGATCATTACACCTAATAAGTGAAACATACAGTCTTTGGCAGCCTTCAACACCTGTGGAGTTTTTCTGTTTTGTTTCAGAAGTGTAAGTTCGTTTGGCATTCGTTTAAAAAATGCCTGCAGCATCTGCGTTGTATAATACTTTGCGTGTACTTGCAGACTCTCTTCTTGTTATGCAATTTCAAGCGATTTATGAAACGCTCAGTACAAACATGACTTACAAAGAATTCATCATTTCCATAATTTGAGCGTTTTTGCTTTGGGTATTCAAATGAAATTAAACCATTTATTTATAGGATAGTACGCAAACATGGAGGATTAAATTTGATACCTCTCTGTGTGAAAATGCTTAAAGTTTGGAATTTTTCTTAATTAGGACGATTCTGTAATGACCTTGGGGTTTCTGTAAAGCCAAGAAAATCGAAACCTACTCTGTTCCGTGACCGACTCTCTTCTGTGACCTATAAATGACTCTTAAGAGAGATTTATAGTGAAAGCAATGTTGCCATCCTTAACATTAGTGAAGCTTTCATTTATATCTGATATGCGAATCTCCTATTAAACCTGCCTGCTTATGGAATCTACTTGTCTCGTCTCTTATATTGGTAGCTTCCTATCAGCTCGTACTATTGTTGTGTGCATTGACGAAGCTCTTTCTGTACGGTATTCTATGAACTTCTGCGCCTTATTCTATCAACCGGGTTTGGTTTATTCCCCTACACTCTTCGTTTTATACGTCAATGAGTTACTTACCACTACATCCATCAGCAGTCAGTTTATTGTATACAATGTCATCTTATGTAAATGATACTATTCTAAATTCTTTTCCTAACATTACTAAATTATGCAATCTAAACACCTCAGGCAACCTAAACATCTCAAGTTCAATTTTTTCTGTTCAAAGGGATTTTAAACCCAATATTTACACTCTATTTTTATAGTTTTATCTCCTTCGAGATCCACCTTTCTAAACAGAGGAATTATTTCAAGTTCTCTCAGAGTTTATAGATTCCTATGGCGTCAACAACTTACATATACTCGCTGGTAACATTAACATTTCTAAAATGGATAGAAAAATTCGAAAGATTGATTTGGTCCAACAGTAGAACTCCCGACACATTTTACAGATGTGGGTTCGAGACATGTGGGCAACATTCAGATATTCTTTTCAGAGGTATTTAACGCAATAATTACATGTTATTTTCTGGTGTAATCTATCTGCTTTGAGATACACTGTTCCAAAAGATTACGTTTTTCGAAGCTTATAATTCTTATGGTGTGAACAATATATTTATATGTGCGTGTGCAATTTTTGTCTGTGTCTGTGTGTATATGTATATATATATATATATACACAGAATGGATGGAGCTTGCTTTCACAGCCTGTGTGCTTAGTGTATTATGTGTGCCTTTGTTTGTGTCTATGTTTATATAATCTTAATTATCTCTTCCGATAAGTAAATGGACTGATGTTTAACTGATATTTAAGGAGACAATTGTAACTAATTGAAGAGTAAACATATTAATGAGCGATAAATTAATCCTCCAAGTTGTACATCTGTGTAAAAACAGAGGTCTTGGAGACAATGTTGTTTCCTTTTTTTTTTTGTTTAACTTGTTAGTTTTTAAGTTTCGCAATCAGTATAATGTAAATATCTGGTTTCACCTGTCACACTTTTAGGGGTCACATTTACAACCTGCGATTACGAAATAAATTTAAATGTGTATGTCCTACATTATTCTATTTTCATTTTTTGTTGTAGGTAATGAATCTTAGTCGTTAAATGCTTCGTATATGATGTAGAGGTTGTTGTTTTTGCAAAGCGCAGAATAAGTTGGAACAACCTATCCAGTCTTCATTGAATTTGAGGCCTGTGATGGCAAAACTGAAAGTAATTAAAGACCGCCCTTCTTAGACATAATCAAAAGCAAATAGTCAAGCCTAGTGGACTTACTACCCTGAGGTAATGGATTCGATCCCTGGAATCTAAGACCCTAACATAGTTGGAGAATGAATAGATTTTTTGTTTCTTACAAAACTGATTGTCTCGTATTCCACTGTTTCGTCCCCAGACGTGTTCAAATGTTAACTCGGTCAACATTGCAAATGTCTACGACAGAATGACCTGCTTCTTTGATGAGAATTCGGAATACTTCCATTTTCCAATAGATATTATCCCACTAACGAACGCCAGACTCCACTTAATTAAAAATCTACGGCAGGAATTCAAGATTATTTTCCACTTTGATAAGATTTTTGTAAAACTTAATCCGTGGTTTAGATATACTCTCGAAACTGTTTACGAGTATGTCACTAACTTCTGGACATTAATGTTATCCGTTTGGCTATTAGCCAAAAGGCTAAAACTCCCTCATAACAGCCAAAGAAATATCATACTTTCTGTTGATTATACTAATTCTATTATGATATTTTTAGACTCAGGCGATCATCAAGTCTGAACTTAAAAGTTAGAAAAAGGCTCCAATTTGTACGGTCAATATCAATGTGTCTTAAATTTATATGAAATTTTTAAAACACGAAACATATTCTTCGTCTAATGAATAAAGTAATAGTGTATGGAATTGACTGTGAAAAAGAGAAAAGTCGATGTGTTAAAGCAATATAACCCAATACGATTGAATGTATTAATCAGATCCAGTGCCTCTGATAGGCCTACATACAACAAACAATATACACGATTACTGTTTAGCTATGATATTTCTGCTGTTTAAAAAGGACCGTGGCCTGGTGGTTACGATCATGAGGTTCTGGTTTTGAATCCCAAAGTGTATGTGGTCTATAATTCCACCTATATATGAACAGTGGAAACACAAGTTGACCGGTAGATGAGGAGCTTGGTATGGAGGCTGAGCTGGGTTTTTCCGAAAATGTCAGAGCTCCTGAATTCCAGTCTGAAATTCCAGTATAGTATTTTGAAGGCTATCTGTGGATTCGGGCATTTCAACTTTTGTTCTTGCCATATCCTGTGAAAAGGAAATAAATTTCTATGTTCGTGGGAGCCAACTCTGAAGCCAGACGGGAGAATATTTTCAGAACTGATGAACTGTTATTCTCTCATTTCCTCTCTCATCCAGTACTCTGTGAACTGATATAAAACTAGGACATCTTGGTGCTATGTTTAAACAAAGCAACAACATGAAGAAAAGGTCTACTTTTAAACAAAAAAATAAAGCGAGGTATATCAACCTGCTAACATTTTGGGTACTACGTATGATTCTACGACTTCAGTTCCGTTGCTATAAATAACCTTTATTGAAAACCAAAATCGAGAGAAGACACTTCGGGTATCATGCTTGCCGAGGCTAGCCAAATATCTGACAATCCTTTATAAAGGAACGCTGAACCTTTTTTGTCATGTCGATTATCTAACCAGAAATATTGTAATTATTCAACATTGAGCAGATTCCTATTCATTATGTGTGACTTGAAAAGTTTTGAGAGCAAAGCTGAAACTTAGACAAACCAATATATTTAATGATTTCAATTGCAGAAGCCTTGACAAATATTGCATACCAGACCCAATATAAGGGTATATAGCCATGCACTGTTTGCTAGCACAGGCAACGATTTATAAAAGTTTTATGGGCCTTGGCACACTCCACACTGTGTGATATGACATATTTGACCTCTTCACTTCTGTTATTTACCCAATGGTAGATCAAGTATGAATATATTTCGATTTTGCTCCCGGAACTTATGCTGCAAATGATACAGTGCTAAAATATTTTCAAACGTCCCGATTTAAATTGAATAGACATTGTATTCCTGGATGAATAATGGACAAAATGATTCGGTATTATTTTGAGAATCGTGATATTTCATGTCTTCTCTAAAAGTTATAAATAATGTCACTATCAATTTTCAATATTTTAATAGATTAAGGCGTCGAGCTGGCAGAATCATTACCACACCGTGCAAAATGCTTAACGGTATTTCGTCCGTCTTTACGTTCTAAGATTAAATTCTACTGCGGTCATGTTTGTGTTTCATCTTTCACGGTCGGATAAATGAGTAGTACTGGGTTTGAAGTGATCTACTTATTCCCTCCATCGAAATAAGCTGACCTTGTGCCAAAAACTGAAATCGATATTTCAATACATTCAGTAAGCAAAAGTGTGCAATTCTATATGAAGCATGGCCTCGAATGCATAACATTCAAACTCACGCAGACAAATGAATACCTTATCTAGTCAAACAAATAAATGGTTTATCCAGTAGGCAAATCAATACCTTAACAAGCAGGCGAATCGATGACTTATCCAGTAACCGTTGATGACTTAAAATAGTACCCAAGTTATTGTCCATTCAGGTTTGAAAAAGTCAATACAATTAAAAGATAAATAAATCATTCAAGATTTTAGCAAAATACGAAATAAGACAGATTAAGAGTGCTAAATATGCAAAATGACTAAGTCGATAATTTTGCCCCTATTGTAATTACACCCATGAACATTCACACACATCGACACACAGGTACATATAATTCAAATATATATAGTTCATATACATAAACTTAAAATTTATCTTATCGATTATTTGGCACATCTTGTTCTACTTAAGGCTTTCACACAAATACATACATACATGCATACATACATACATGCATACATACATACATACATACATGCATACATACATACATACATACATGCATCATGCATACATATATGTGCGTGTGTGTGCGTGTGGTATTTGTATGTATATATATATATATACATATACAATACAATACAATATAATACACGCACACACACACACACACACACACACACACACATATATATATATACATACATATATATATATGTATATATACACATACATATATATATATATATATATATATATATATATATATATATATATATATATATATATATATATATATATATATTTTTTTTTATATATATATACATATATATAAAATCATATTTCGGGACGGTCATTTATTAATTTTGGGCTAAAATAAACACACGCACTATACATTCATTCTTCACTTTAGTTTTATTATTGTTCTTACTTCTGTGTCCTTTGTCTTCCTTATTTCGTCAAGTCACTTGTGACCTCTTCAGCAACTCCCCATCTCACATGTCTCCTCTAGTTCAGTGTAGTCCATTCTGCTTTTCCATCGTGTGTATCCTTATCCACACATGCATTTGCGTCTGCATCTGTGTGTGCTTACAAGTGTGTGCGCATGCGTATCTATGTGTTTTGTATTTGTGCTTTGTGTGTGTGTGTGTGTGTGTGTGTGTGTGTGTGTGTGTGTGTGTGTGTGTGTGTGTGTGTACGTAGGTCTGCTTACTATATTTGTGTCTGTGTCGCTTATTTTTTTTTCATTTTTTTACTTATTTATTTCTCTATTTTTTTTTATCCCATTCCGTCTTAGATATGTGTATGTGTGTCTTTTGTGTGCGTGTATATGGATTTATGTATTGCACTCTTTGTATATATATATACATATACATATATATACATATACATATATATACATATGCATATATATATATATATATACATATATATACATATACATATATACAATAAAGGCGTGATGTAGAGATGCTCAATATAGAAGTCATGTGTTAGTGATCAAATGACTTAAAATTAAACTCCGAAGTCCATGCGCAAAGAGTGGCTATAAGAGAAATCTAGGGGACCTGTTTAGGAGAAAGTGATGTAGTTTAGCACGATCAGTCTTGATATATATAAAAATACACTTACGACAAATACACATATAGAAATATAAAGGGATATACATAGCTACAAAACTAAATATATTCTGAAGATAAACTCGTATGTACAAGCATATAGATATTTATGTATACTGATAAATAAATTTACTATTAGATGGAGTATAAGATATACAGAAAACTAAGTGGAGAATGCATGGCTTTTTAACTCGGCAGCTGTTTCTGAATATTTCAACTATTATGCAATTCCCAGCTCTCAGAAACAGTTGTCAAGTTAAGAAAAAAAAACATATATGCTCCCCTTTGTTTTCAGTACCTTTTTAAACTCCATCTACAAATAAATGCGTTTTCTACTGTATATAAATATTTATATGCTTTTACATATGTATTTAGTTTTTGTACATATGTGTGTGTGTGTGTGTGTGTGTGTGTGTGTGTGTGTCTGCATTTATATATCCCAAGCCCAATCATGTCTATCTGCATCTCTATATACTTATACATATGTGTCGAGCTTTGTACGTGCATCTGCATATAAGTGTTTACTGCAATTGCCACTCAAACGGAAGACTAGAATTATATGTAAACATAAATTGTGTCATACTTTCACACAACTTTGCAGTTTAGTGTGGCCAATACGTTTATTAATGCCTCAAAAACTAAGTTTAACTCAAACAGATAAGTGATTAAAATAGATGCAAGGACAGCCAAGTAATTAAAGCGCTAGTTTGGATTTCATCCCAGTGCGTATAAACTTGAGCGAGTGTGCGTCATCATAGACCTGTATCGACTCTAGTATCTTCATTAAAATTGGTTTCATGGAAGCTATATGAGAAACAGCCGAATGGATTATACCTGTACATCATCAGTGCAGCCTTTCCAAGCTTAAATTCGTGCTGATTAGGCTTGAGAAATATATTAGGGGTATTCGCGTTTGTAGGATATACGTCGATTTAACGAGTAGGTAAAATATTTACCATGAAACTGAATGATCATCGATGAAACCAATAAAGGTCTTATTATAAGTAGGGACACGTTACTAGAATGAACGGCATGTAATTCACTTATGAATACACCATTCAATATTTACCCGACAGGAAATTATAATCTTCTTTGAAAAGAAAAAAAAAAATTGAATCGCATCACACTGATGACGGCTTGTCCTTTTAATGAAAGATCCTACGTCGGTTTCGACGATGAGCTTTCAGTTTCAATTAGTTACCTAATTGTTAATTTTACACATATTCCACAGATCCGTGTATTCTCAAAATAATTGTCGTGTTCAATTAGCATGAAAGTGTGTGACAAGGCTGCACTATGGCATTACAACTACAATCCATATAAGAGGCTTCTAAACAGTTGCTTTCGATTCATTTTCACTAAAAATGCTTGGTATGACACATGGTTATGATAGACTATACTTGCTCAAGATTCCACACACTGGGATAGAAAACAGGACGTCATGATGACAAAACGAGCTACTTCAAAATTTGTCTACAGATGCCTCTCCTTTTTAACCACACATCATGCTACATCTTGTATATAGGGCAGTGATATAAACTAATGTCTACTCTAAAGCAAAGGCTGGTGAGAAAGTTCGAGAAGCTTAGTATAATTCGTATTTAAATACATTTCTAGGCTTCTATTCCAGTAGCAATGTATGTATATACAGGCATGTACACGCATAGATACAATCTCATACATATGGGGACACACACATGCATACACAACAAAATAAATATTCATACATATACATATACACGCACACACACACACACACACACACACACACACACACACACACACACACATATATATATATATATATACATACATATATATATATATATATATATACACACACACATATGTATATATATATATATATGAACATAAGATATACATTAAGAGTTGTGCCAAGTAAGCGATACGATAAAGTATATTATTTATCAAACCAAATAAATTATGCTTAAATGTTTGCGGGTGGACGTGGGCGTATGTGTGTGTGTGTGTGTGTGTGTGTGATTCTATATCATCTTAGACGTATTACGTACTTTATCTTATCATTTCTTTGTCACGCCTATCTTGTACTTTTTAATATGGCCTATTTTGAAATAAAATACGCTTCGTCGCTTAATCACATTATCTTTGTTACGCCTGAATAATTAGTAATTGAGGCACTATTTTTAATCCTTAGATGTTGTTGGACAAGACACTAATCTACCTAATTTTCATTTGTGATTTTGAATGCTATGTATATCAGGTCCCACTTCATGCACATAAGTCCAGAGACGGTTGTTTTTATGAAGCATTTGCTCGTATGTGCATTTCATTGGAATCCTCTGAGTACATCTTGATTTATGTATACGCTCACAGAATGGCAGACACACGCGCGCGCGCACAAACGCACACATCTATATATAGGATATTGTATATTACTGCATCTTTTCTTTGCAGAACCGCGTTTATGAGATTACAGTACTGCGTATCTGATAGGTTTCTAGGGATATGTGGTACACTGATTTTCGTAAAGTAATTTAATAACTGTACAGACTAAAGATAATGTCTACAACACTTGGAAGTGGGCGTCCCGCCTATGACATGTGGCACTTTAATTAATCAATGCAAAGCCTACAAGACTACCAACACTGTACACACTGAATGTACCAGCGTGAAAAAAGGAAAAGCCACCGGATAGCAACGGTTGAGAGGCTAGGTCTGCTCTATGAGAATTGATTTGGGACTACACACAAACAACTTAACCGATCACCACAGTCGAGTATGATAATGGCGTCCTTTGCAATCCTCACCCACATGTACTGGAATTGTCTCCATTTCTTTCTTTCTTTCTTTCTTTCTTTCTTTCTTTCTTTCTTTCTTTCTTTCTTTCTAAAGGGTTTTATCTCAGCCACAAAACACCAACACCTCTGCACGTGCATCTAACAATCTTGAAAATATGATATTAAAAACATGTAAGAAACGTTTAAAACATTTTGAATCGCTGTAGTCCAGTAGCCTGAATGAGTAAGGCTTCTATACCAGCAGATTACATGAAAGTTGATCTAATACGTCGCTCACTACTGATGCCAAACCTGGGACTGTATTAGACTGCGAGAGCGATAGTGAATGTTCAATATTCTTTACTGTGAAATTGGTTAATCTCTATCTCAACTATTATTAATTTTTAATCTTTTCCAGGCTTTTAAATTCACGATAACCAATGCAATTGCTTACCATGAGCATCAGATGGGGGAGGTATTTTCTACTGTAGGAAAAACGTCCCCACATACGTCTCGAATTATATCCGACCATCCTTAAAGAAAGAACTAAACATTTGGATAAAGCGACTCTGGTTCTCTGCTCATTGGGAAAAGATGAATTCTTCCCATATTATTTTAGACAGATAAGATTTATGCCGCCTATATTTGATTGCGTGAGTAATTACATATTCTGCCAGAAAAGGATGAAACTTGACGTAGCAATCCTAACCACACCAAGTACTTACCATTATGAAAAGAGCTAAGGGTTTTCTTCTTTTTGTTTCTACTATCGCGAAATTAAAAGCTTCATATTGTTAGAAACAAATATAAGCAAAAAGAGGATTGCACTGTCTGCACTTGAAGTGTATTTATATTATCTTGGGAGACGATCTTTAGCTTAAAAGATTTTTGAAATAAAGTACCTACTTTGATTTCCAGACTACATCCGTGTATTAATTCTAATGTGAAGCTATCTGTGTCTCTATATATATTACACTATTATGGGAGTGCGATTAAAAAAATAGACATATTTAGTCATTATCTGAATCGAAAGCTAACTGCTTGATCGAACTATTTTTTATTGATCCAAATAATTGTTTGAAAAACTGGCAGGTAGCTTTCATTTTCACTGATGGTCATGTAAACAGTCTCCCTTTCTTATAGAAAAGGACTGATTTTGGCTGTCAGATACTCAAAGGACATTAACAAGTATTGCACCGCACAGAGTTGAAGAATTGTGAGGAAAAAGTTATCAGAGAAATACACACAATGTTAAACGCATGATCAGTACTATTTGATAACGAGGACTTTGCTTTGGATGGGGTCATGTCAAATTGAAAAGAAATAAGTTATGCCCCTGAAGGATTCCTGTCGTCTTTGGTGACTCTTTAGTTAGACTATCTGAGCTTTGGCCGATGCTTGATTTTGTATATGGGGACAGTTTTCGTATATGAGATGATGGCTTTGACAGTCTGATCTGGATACCATAGTTCAATATTATATCCAAATACGAGTCATGTGTTTCGCTCTGAGCTTCTGTAATTAAGTGTAAGAGTCAGAGATGATACCGAGCTTCCTTTGCTGAAACCACTTTTGTTCCGTCCAATGACGGGGTCAGTGTGAAGGGAAATTTTATCAAGAAGTACAAAGTTGTAAATTTTGACGCTAGTAGCGAGAGTGTTCCCCCTCTTAAGTACTGAGATTATGAAGAACACTTTTCTGTAAAGTTGTTGGTTTATTTCTATCATACATCTTGTTTAGAAGTCGAACCAATATTCGTGAAGGAGTGGACTCTTTCAGATGATTGAGTGAATGTTATATGTCACATGTGTACCATTGTTCGTCAGTCTTATGAGGAATGGATTGGTTATCATGAGCAGGCTGTCTGTTATTTTGTTGTGAAATACTGAATCGTCATTAAGTCTAGTTTCGCGTAGCTCTTAGTTGCCACGTAGCAATCTAAAGTGCTAAACACATGCATCAAGACGCTGTAGATGGCTTGACAAGCCCCCCTCGGAGCTTCCCAGGCAACATCTCGATTGTTCTCGACGTGGAAGTTACTGAGTTATTCAGTTTTTAAGCGTCTTCTTGTACGTGGAACATGTCAATATTCTTAGTGAAACTTGATTGATGTTTCTTAGCTGCTTGCTTAAAATCTTCTCTAATACATGTTACCCGCCTCGAAGTAGAGGTTACTGTCTTCTTTGAAAGATACTAACTTAATGCGCTGGCTATCTTCTCTTCCTTAAAAACAATTCCAGTGCTATGTTTCGGTTGCCTTGGTTAGAGTCTCATGTAGAGCACTGCAATTCTCATAACCAAACAAATGTAAACTTGCATAAATTAGTAACCTCTGTCACTTTACTCCAGTCGATTTATTTCAACGATGGTCTCAGCTGAAGGAGGTCGATGATTTCAAGTACCCTAGGTCATATATTGCTGACAGTAAGAAAGACATTCTTACATTCAAGGGAGTAGCTTTTGGTGTTTGTAACAGCTACCACAACATCTAGTGATCGCGTATTTCAAACTTAACAGAGCCTACTTCTTTCAGGGCACGTAAAGAAAGCATTATTTTGTATGAAACTAAACCTTGGACTATGATGAAGTATCTTCAAGATCGCATTCATGATACATACACACACTTCTATATATGGTTCAGAAATATCTCATGACGTGAGGAAAACACGAAAGAGAAAATTTATGGCTTCAATTATAAAGAATTTTGAGAAAGAAAAATAGCACTGACCGAAAGAGAAATTTGCCTCAGAGTAGAAGCAAAGCGGCGTGTAGAAATGAGGAATTATTTTCGGTACTGATGAAATATCTTTCACTGCACAAGAATTCATCAAAAGCAAAAAAAAATTTGACATAGTTTCTAAGATATGAAAATTAAACGTATAATGCAAAAGCCAAGCCCTCCTTCTGCATACTACAGCGTGAATAAAATATGATGAGGTATTATTCTAGTAAACTATGTATTAAATAAAGTATTTGATTTCTAGAAACACACCGAATTCGCACAAACACACTCCATTGAAGAAATATATCAGAGGCAAATGAAATTAAATTTATTTCTGAAGTTCAAATTCAAATACCCTCGATTTTCTTTTACTTGTTTTCTTTTTAGTCATGTTCATTGAAATGTTTTTTCGTGATACAGAATGGAGCAGAGAGGACGGACGTTTTGAAAAATCGGACATCAATGTATTTGTATTGAATTGGCATTTGACAAAATCAAGTGTGAAAAACAACATCCATCATATGCTGGCCGTTTTCATTGATGTATTTCCGAAGGCGTTCTTGGAAGTTATCCTCTCCTCTCTGCAGCATTGCTCTGTAGATTTGGGCAACTTCCACGTGAATAGCTTCCTTCAAATCGTTCAATGTACCGTGCTTATGCGTATACACACGGCCTTGAGGTTTCCTCACAAAAATAATCACACATGGACAAAACAGGGGACCGAGGGGGGGGGGGCAACGAATGTCAGTAAACCTGGAAATGAGGCAGTCACCGAAGACAGGGCGAAGAACGCCCGTTGATGCTCTGGCTTTGTAAGCCGTCGCCCCATCCTGCTGAAACCACAGGCATCGAATAGGCATACGTTTTCATCGTAATTCAGGCACAAAGAAGTTGCTTATCATCTCGATGTAGCGTTCGTAGCTCAGATTAACAGCATTTCTATTATTGTCATAAAAAGAGTAAAGACCAATGATGGTAGCTTTTCCAAAAGCACACCAGACCGTCACTTTTGGGCTGTACACTGGTCTTTCGTGCAGTTCTCTCGGACTTTCAAGAGGCCAGCAGCGACAGTTCTGTTGATTCACAATGCCATTGAGATGAAATTCAGCTTCATCACTCATTAACAAATTGAGGTTGTCATTTGACACAAAAATTGCTCCATCTGACGTGCGACCTTGAGCCGCTGTGCTTAGTCGCTGCTTTGACGTCAACTTGGGCGTAGGTTTCGACTTAGGGTCCGATTTAAGCATGATATTCTCCTTTTCCTCTGACGATAAAGGACTAATCCTCATGGAGGATCCCGAAAAATACAGATTATAGATATAAATCGTCTTCACTTTATTATTCGCTAAGAGCCACTCCAAAACTCTGTGTACACATTGATCAAACAGCTCATAAAGTGAAATTCACATTAAGTGAAATTCCTACACACATACACAAGGGTGAAAGTAGGTGCATACTTATCGATATTGTCATAGTTTATTCATGTGTTGAGATTAGGTCTCTCTATATTGGTTAGAAATATAAGACTACAAGCAGAAAGAACTCTCTCTTGCGAGCGCATGCGCACGCACACACACACACACACACACACACACACACGTACATGCACATACACACACATGTGCATACGCACATACACATACACATTCTTTTTATTCTTTAAATGGTTTCTGTCGTAAGACTGCAGCCATGCTGGAGTACCGCCTTCATTTATTTTCGTTCAGTTTTGCGTCGCTTTATGACTTAAAGTTGGTCTATGAGTTTGCAGTTGATTAAGTTCCCTGATTGTATCCTTAAATTTTTGGCTGGTCTCGTGCCGTCGTTACCAGTTTATCCAATGATTCGGTGGAGGTATCTTTCATATTTGTTATCTTTAAGTAGGCGGTTGAACGAATTAGGACATCAGACTGGAATAATCGAGTATTTTTGCCGGGTATGGCATGGATTGAACGGATTGACAAGAACTGGCAAACTGGAGAGCTGCACCAGACCGCAGTCTGGTTTGGCTTGGTTTCTACGACTGAAACCGGTACTAACCGTTACGAAATATTTTTGATCATCAAAATATTTTAGCATTTACTACCTTGTCTTTTCCTTATGTATATATATATATATATATATATATATATATATATATATATATATATATAGAGAGAGAGAGAGAGAGAGAGAGAGAGACAGACAGACAGACAGAGATGTGTGCGTGTGTTTGTGTTCATATGTGTGAAGGTGCAAGAGCCAGCGGTTTCGATTCGCAGAACGGACGTTGAGCTGTGTTCTTGAACAAAGCACTTAATTTCGCGTTGCATTGCGATCATTTCGACATCTGACATGAGGCACACTAATGCACCTGCACAGACAATGTCAAATCGATGAAGGGAGTGAGCTTATGTAAACACAAACATTTGATCATTATAAACAAAACACCTGTGTGGTTTTTCAACAAGAAATTGCAGAACACTCCTCCGAAGTTTAACAACGGGGAAGTTCATTTGATATATATATATATATATATATATATATATATATATATATATATATATATATATATATCTGTGTGTGTGTGTGTGTTTGTTTGTGTCTATGTGTATATATATATATATATATATATAAATATATATATATATATATATAAACACGTATATATATATGTGTGTATGTATATATATATATTTATTTATATGTATATATATGTGTGTATATATACATATATGGAGAGAGAGAGAGAGAGAGAGAGAGAGAGAGAGAGAGAGAGAGAGAGAGAGAGAGAGAATTTAACAAGTAATGGTGATATTGAGAAAGAGGAAATTATGCCCAGACATGAGTGTCTGCGCCCGCCAAAGATATTGGGCGAGTCATAAATCACATGATACCATTTTTCATTCGGTCTGGATGGATGTTCTGAAGCAGTAATTGTATTCCTTGTCTACATACGATATGTTTATTGGCTCTGTTTCAAGAACATCGTTCGACGTCATCATAATCATCATCATTACCAGCATCATAACGAAGGTAGTGATTAACACCATCATCATCGTGAGCTCTATCAACACAACCACCACATCCACGCCACCAAGAAAAACAGCAACAAAGCTTCTGCCATCACCAGCGCCAGCACCACAAGCACCACCTGCACCGTTATCATCATCTTCGTCATCGTCGTCGTCGTCGACATGAACAGAGGTTCGAGTAGCAGGAGTAGCAGCAACAGCACTCTCCTCGTCTTTCTGGATGATGATGATGCTGATGACGAAGACGATGATTATGATGATAACGATGATGATGACAATGATTATAATGAAGATGTTGATGATCATCATCTTCGTCATCATCCTCCTCATCATCATCACTATTATCATCATAATCGTCATCATCATCATCATCATCATCATCATCATCATCATCATCATCATCATCATCATCATCACAACCATGATCATCAACTATACATGATATCATCACCATTATCACCCAGCCCACCTTAACCCCGTCGCCACAACTCCACCAAAACACGATCAACATGATCGTCATTACTCTCAACACACAAACCAGAAGAATCATTTTATGGAAACACAAATATAGATACAAAGCAACATGTAAATGAAGAAGAAAATTTACAGTAGACATAAGTCTTTCTCACACCAGATCTTTTAGCGCACTTTATAACAACTTCTTTTTAGTGTGGGAGGCGGCATTTATAGACAGTAGAGTGTGTCTATATGTATGTTTGTATTATGTATTTACGTTCGCATGTATGTTTAAATATATATACATACATACATACATACATACATACATACATATATATATATATATATATATATGTATATATATATTTATATATATATATATATATATATATATATATATATATATATATATATATATATATATATATATGTATATACATATATATATATATATATATATATATATATATATATATATATATATATATATATATATATATATATATATATATATATAAAATATATAGTTTTAGGGAAAATAACTAAGTTTCAAGAACTCATCGATGAAAATCCACTATCACATATAGAAAAATTAATAATTAAAAGCACAATAAATGAGTATAATATAATTGAGTTTTTACCTGTAATTTTGGATTTTGTCCCTAATATTATAATATATATATATATATATATAAATTTATCTATCTACCAATCTATATATTGGTCAAGCACATTTAGAGCTTGGCCCAACAAAATGTTGGGTCAAGCTCAAACGAACCTTGATTGTAATTCCGTAACCTCGCCGAACATTAAAAATATCGATTTTTAAATTTTTTAAAGTTTCCATTAACTTTCTTCAACTTGGTTTAAATTGCATATGCTTCATGTAGAAATATCCATTGTACTATAAACCTTTATTGTCATATAAGTTTTATAGCATGATAATTAATAATTATAATAATAATAATAATCATAAAATCTTTTTAAAATTATTTACTCAAGAATCTCTTCATATTCACATTTCGCTCGGATTTCGATTTTACTCTTATTTATCCTCTCCCATTCATCTTTCTATGCTTTTTTTTTTACCCTCTCCCATCTTTCTATCATTCAACTCCTCTCTATATATCTATCTTACTATCTGTCTCTCTGTCTGTGTGTCTCTCTTTCTCTAACTTTACCTCTGTCTCTTCTGCTTGGTTTTCTTGGATCTTTCTGATTCGACGGGCGCCACTTTTTATTTATGTTTTATTTAGTGTGTTTTCTTCCGAAACACTTTCAAACTTCGTATACCTGTATATTTTGTGTTATAGAACAGATAAAAAATGTTTGTTTTCGAAGTTATTTCATGTAAAGAATTGTCGTATTTCGGTAATTTCAACGAATCACTGACGTCTATTGAGGTGAAAACAATTACTGCTTTGAATTGTGAACACCACACGTTGTGCGGTGTAATGGATCTTTTCCCTTGAATAAATTTAGTGCCGTTGTTTGTTAACAACAACTATCGGCGGTACTGTTATTTATGACATCGTTCGTGTGGGTATTTTTGCCATAACCTAACTTATAAACGAACTTATCAAGTAGCGTGAAAAAAACCTCTAAGCGTGTGGCATTATTGTATAGTAATGCACTTATATAAATTAAATTATATATATTTATGGAGAAAAAAATGATGTTTTTTTTCCTTATGATGTTTTTTCACGCTAACTACTTGATAAATTCTTATAAAGATTTTATCCTAACATTATATATATATATATATATACATATACATACATATATATATATATATATATATATATATATATATATATATATATATATATATATATATATATATATAGATAGATAGATAGATAGATATAACCATGCGGAATATTTAGCTGCTGCCGATTGAATCTGCGCTTGCACGAAGGATTTGAAAAATGATAATATATAAGGATGAGACACGTGTTATTTGGTCTTTAATTTATATGTTAATGTTTTGGTGTATCCGCTGATGAGAACTTCGCCTTGCAAAATATTTTATTTACTAATTAATGTTCGAAACCCGAGGTCCGGCTGTAAAACATGGTAAATGTTTTTTATTTTTTATTCCCTTCGAAATTGCTCTTAACTGTGGTTTGGACTTTTTAACTGGTCTTTCTAGTATGTTAGGCAACCTGTTAAGGGCTCGCCTCTCTGTGTTTAAATGTACACTAATTTTTATATAATTATGCATGGAAGAAGAAGAAGAAGAAGAAGAAGAAGAAGAAGAAGAAGAAGAAGAAGAAGAAGAAGAAGAAGAAGAAGAAGAAGAAGAAGAAGAAGAAGAAGAAGAATGCTCTGGTACACTGTACTACTGCTGCTGATTATGATGTTGCTGTTCCTGTTGTTGATATTGCTGTTGTTATTTTTGTTCTTGTTTATGATCATGATGGTGATGATGATAAGGGCGTCGTTGACGACTATGGCGATGCCGTTTGCTGTGATAATGATGTTGGTAATGATTGCAATGAATAGGATATCAGCGCCTAATTAATATTTTATGCTTTCTTTATTCATCTATTAACTTCATCTGACGTACAGTTTGTTCATGTTAGAGTAATAGATGTCTTGTAAACATTATCTGAAGGGAAAGCTGTGTTCGAGTAGAGGTTGAGAAGGTGTGATGGGTAGATGAAGTATATTATTTAGAAACACTTAATAATGATTTCTGACATAGGTACTATGCCGCTACTTTATAGGCTGAGAAGTGTTTTCGAGGATATTGACCCTAGCTATAACTTACTTGTCTGCTACATGTACTTATTAAGCCAACTTGATCTGTGAATGTTTTGACCTTAGATCGCAAGCTATTGTAACCAAAAGTTACCAAGGAGGTTTTTTTTGTTGTTTCCGACGCCCAACGAATCAATTACAAACAACATCTATGCACCAAAGCTTATAATTTTCAGGAAGAGACCCTGTGAGATATCTGACAACAGGTTGCTGAACGCTTTTGCGAATCAACCAGGGCAAGTAAGAACGGGAGTTCTGAAAAGTGTAAATATATGTAACATACAGAAAATTGCACTACTGGGTACTGCACACATTCTACGCAAAACACTTTCAATACAGTAAACATAAAAGCACCACAGCAAACCACAGCACATACCCAAGGCGCACAGAGCTGCGCTCGGTAGTGAAGTGAAAGCACGTTATAAAAATAAAACTACTGAACAATAATAATAATAATAATAATGATAATAATAATAATAATAATAATAATAATAATAATAATAATAATGGCCGAAGTTCAAAAGATAGTGCTCATGGGAACTACCCATATCCTACGTAAAATACTGTCTATGTGATCTCAAATTTTAAAACAAACATATAATTTTCTTATGGTTTCTTAAACATTCTCTAGAACAACGCTATGAACAAATCCAAATATATGGTACCCTAGGCATAACACCTACATGAACTTCTAACTTGTTGTCTCTTGAGGTCTCTGGGTGAGACTTGGATCCAACTTGTACAAATGCAAAGCAAAAGTTAAACATAAAATAATAATAATAATAATAATAATAATAATAATAATAATAATAATAATAATAATAATAATAATAATAACGACAACAACAACAACAACAACAACTTCTCGTTGAATGGCTACCCAGAGAGCCATGAACTGCTAACAAAACGTTCTCAACAATCTAGTTTGATTCCCTGTTGCCTAGTTAATGATGATACATTTCTATTTCCAAAAGTTGAAGGAACAAAGATGAAGGAACAAAGTACAACCACAAATGTATGGACCCATAACCTGCTTAACAACAATGTGTAAAATACTAACGTCTATCTTGATTGAATACACCAATAGTTTTTTTTATAGAAAGTAGCATCTTCCCAAACGTGGAAACTCAAGGAAACTGTGGAACCTCAAGGCTAAATAAATACTTGTTGTCATAGGTGCCCTAGGAATGATAGCAAAAGAAGCTGGTTGCTACCTATCTCAGATACCTGGAAATCCCAAAATGGCAGAAATTCAAAAAATAGTGCTCATAGGAATTGCCCATATTCTACTTAAATTACTGTCTGTGTAATCTCAAATTTTAAAACAAACTTATAATGTTTTTATGCTTTCTTAAACATTCTCTAGAACAATACTTTCTGCAAAACCAAATGTATATCTACCTAGTCATAACACCAACTTGACGCGATTATAGGGTTTTATTAGTTTTGTCTTGCCTACGGCCTGTCCCCCAAACAGAAAGGTTTTCGTGAAACCCGGGTCCGTTCGTGCTACAGATTATGATGGGAGGGGTAACTTCCCTTGGCAAACAGGACACAGTAGTGTGTCGATAAGCCAGCTGGAGGAGATGTCCTCCTGGGGCTAAAAGCAACAGTAACATCCACCCCTAGGGGTCAGCCACACTTAAGTGGCAATATACTACACTTTATCGTGCAGTTACTGTTAATACTTCATTTAGAGAATTAATATTGCTTGTTTTCACCTTTTCGATATCAGTGAAGAATTTCACTGGAAAAGTAGATATAAGATTGCCACGATTTTATCTCTCTCATCAAAGATCAGTGGCTATCGAACGTCGACGAAGGGAAATAACCCTGAAACCCGGGTCCTTTTCGTGCTACAGATCATGATGGGAGGGGTAACTTCCCTTGGCAAACAGGACACAGTAGTGTGTCGATAAGCCAGCTGTAGGAGATGTCCTCCTGGGGCTAAAAGCAACAGTAACATCCACCCCTAGGGGTCAGCCACACTTAAGTGGCAATATACTACACTATATATATATATATATATATATATATATATATATATATATATATATATGAGTATATATATACGTATATACAGATATATGTATATATTATATATATACGTATAACATGCATATATATATATATCATTGTATATATTTTATATATCACTGAATATGTATGTACATATACATACATATATACATATACATATGTACAGGCACAAATATATGTATAACCTATTTCAGATTAGCGAGGTGATGGTGGTTGCTTCGGTTACAAGAGAAGTGTGTAGTTTATCTGCTGTTTGTAGGCCACCTTGTAACTTGATATTCGCTCTCGTGTCTGGCCAACAAATCAAATTAGTCCAAAAGAGACTGTTATAATGGCAATCTCAGGTACATATGAGTTCGCACTACCACTTATCTATCAGATCATAAATAAACATGTACACAGAAAACGCACTCACTCACGCACACACGCTTGTGTGTGTATATACATATATATATATATATATATATATATATATATACACCCACCGATGCATACATACATACATATGTAAACACATGTATGTATATACACGTTCTTACATATACCTCTATATAAATATGTTTGTTTGTATATTCGTGTATGTGTGTATATATACGTTGCTATCTATCTCTCTGTGTGTATATTTACATATATATATATATATATATATATATATATATATATATATATATATATATATATATATATATGTGTGTGTGTGTGTGTGTGTGTGTGTGTGTGTGTGTGTGTGTGTGTGTGTGTGTGTGTGTGTGTGTATGAGCGCTTTGTAGTTCACTTGGAGCATTGTGATATCGAAGAATATGAAAAGAGAGAAAATAGACATCTTCTGACCGTGCGGAAACTTTAATAAAACCTCTGATATATTTCGGGATCAAAGTTCCATCTTCAGAGGAAAAGAACAGTCTAAGAAAAGTGCTGTTATGTAGGATCCGTTAATCCATGCAAACTTTACAGCGTTTGTGTAACAGCAGCAATCGCTCTCCAAACGTTGGTGTAATCGACATGGTTCTCAACCGGAGTTCACATAGCTACGGAGAGTTCATATAAGTGTTTTGGGGGTCCATAATATTATATCAACATACTATTGCGGGTCCCCAGTTTAGTATTTAGTAACGTGGATCCCTAAAAATCTTGGAACTTCAAGGGCCATATGCAAACCGGTTGAGAAGCATTGGCTTACATAATGTGTGGGACGTCGATTACACCTGCGTTTGGGGAGCGACTGCTATTGTAACATAAGAGCTGGAGAGCTTGAATCTCTCTCTGTACATATATATGTGTGTGTGTGTGAGGGTGTGCGTGTGTGTGTGCGTGTTTGTGTGTGTTTGCGTGCGTATGTGTGTGTGTGAATCTGTGTGTGTGTGTGTGTATGTGTGTGTGTGTGTTTATGTATACATATGTGTATAAATGCAGAGACATGATATATATGGGGCACTCTAATGATTGAAACAAAAGAATAAAAGAATAAAATTTTAACATATATACATACATATACTAAAATATATTTTTAACGGTTTACACTGTCAGATTTTACAATTTTATTTATTCCTTTAATTCTGTTAAAATGTACAAGGAACCTTCGACCAAATTTGTAAAGTTTATCGGTAAATCGGGAATCCACGAAGATTATAAAGAAAAGTGTCCAAAATTATTTTAAAACTATAAGTATAGTTAGGTATTTATGTGCTTTGCTTCGGTCTTTTTTGGCAGAGCAACATCTTTTATATCTCTAGAGACCTGCGTGTTGAGTAAAAGTCCCTGCTGTAGTGAAGGCATTTTGTACCATTCTTGTTGTAGTGCACTGTCTGTATCTGGTTTGCTTTCTTTCATCAGTAAATCTCAATTTCACCTTTTGTGTTTTGAAAACCTTACCTAGTTCTCGTTTCCAGCGCGAGCGATTACAATAATTTCCTCTCACCTGTCATCGTTTGTGTAATGATCTTTTATGCTTCCGTTGCTGATATCATTGACGCGATTATAGGGTTTTATTAGTTTTGTCTTGCCTACGGCCTGTCCCCCAAACAGAAAGGTTTTCGTGATGCTCTCATATCACATGCGATTTACGAGGCTTAACTTGCCGAGGCATGTTTAAGTAAGATATGCAGCTAGGTATCTGTGTGCCAAGATCTTATTGCTACTGACTACGTCACACAACTTGCTGTTTAAAATCCAGCTCAAGCTTCATGCATAAAAGGTATTACGACGCCATGTACTCTTCTCCCAGACTCTCTTTACCAGCCTAGCTGAGTGTACTCTTCGAAAGTATCTGTGGATCTCAGACTCTACAAAGATATTGTCCGTGATGAGTGAACTGAGGTCCTGTAACTCATGAACAGCCCTTAACTCGCAGGGTTCAGCATTTTAGACTTCTTCAGAGTGATGATCAAGTCAGATTCTTGAGAGGCTCTTGAAAGACTTTCCAGGGGTTATTGCAGTTGTTTCTTCGAGTTTGAAGTGCTACATCATTTGCAAAGAACCTATCTCTGGATTAGTTCTTCTTGTTTGGTGTTTAAATATATTGATGAAGAGATGAAGAGTATTTTTGTAGTTATATTATGTCCTGATTTACATGCATGATGTGAGCGTTCTATAAGTATAATCTTGATGCAAGTTCCGCTGTTAGTGAAACCTCATTTTTGATTATTGGTGTTGTATTTGTAGTGGGTGCTGGTCATCAATTTCCTTCAATGACTTTGGTTGTCTTTTTGTTTTTTGATCGGTTTGTGTATTTCGACTGTTTTTTTTTTTCATTTATTTACATCAGGGGTTTGCTAAAAAGAAACGGAATGGTCTGATGTTATATTTCTTGGATTTCGTGTTGTGATGTAATGTAAAATACTTATTTGAATTGCCTTTTGCCGTTCTTAATTATTAATTATAAATTACTTTGGCACGTTCTATTTAGTCATCAGTTAATATGTTAGTAGTGGTAAGGTTATTGTCTTTCAAGTAATAGTTTTTCACTTGTATTTGATATTGAGTTAAAAAATTCAAAACGATAGCACACATCCTTTTTAATAGATTAAATGGTATACTTATTTTGGTATTTTGGGATGGCAGGAAGTAAATGGCGAGTATTGTTTAGAGTTCGATGGTTTGTAGTGGATATAGATTTAGATGTTTCTGTCTGCTTTGCGTATTAAATTATCTCTTAAAAGTATTTGATTTTGTATTTTCAGTGTGACCTGTATATTATTGCATATTGTATTAATTAAAACCTTGAAGTCGTGAAGTTTGTCAAGATCTTGGATCCACAGAATGAAGTCGTTAATCCAATCAACGTTTCCACTTTTATAAGACATATTTGTGGAAGTTGGTGTTGCATGCTAGTCGACATTGTTAATCTATTTCAACTTCTAGGCATGCCGTATACAAAGTAACGTACGTTGGGGCACGAAACAAGTACATTGGAGTTCTAAGTACTTGTTAGTAAATCCTTATGTTGAAGAAGTAATTTTCTGAATGAATTACATTCCTTCAGTAGTTAATCAGTTTTTCGTATTCGGTCCAGAATTTCATTGGGAAATTATTTATGCAAAAATGCTATGGCTTCTAGTAAATAGTTTTGCGGGATAGCAGGTTTACTACATCAGATGATACATTGATAGTATTTTTTATTCACTTTTTCGGGTGATGGCTTTACAAATAAAATTTCATCTTTATAAAACTTGCTATGAATTTTAGAGTGGGGTTTTAGCAATATCTCTACAAAGTTGTTGTGTGTGTGCATTTTATAAGCTGGACCAACTACAATTGTTCGTAATTTAAGTTTCCTAGGATGCAGTGTATTCATATATATGAAGTTGATTCGTTACAATCGTCGTATATAGTTTTTGTGTAGTGATTTTGGTGGGTCCTTGTATATAGGATTAGAATTTTGAATTTGAAATTAAGGAAATTAAAAGGGAAAGATGCATGGTTTCACATATTTAATTTTATTTTCTTTGCTTATTACAAAGTTCCTGATATCACTACATTTATTTGAATCTTTTTAGAAATCTCCAGTATTAATTAACTAACCAATAAATTAAAACATTTTATGAAGCGAGCTGATGTTTCTTATAGGTGGAAAATAATTACAGACTTAAAAAGATTAATGAATGTTTGTTTTTTTCTTTTCTTTCACTTCTCTCTTTTTTTTAAAGCGTCGGTAGTTTAGCAATCGAGAGAAAAGTGAAAGTTTTAAGTGCCTACATACAAGGTAACGGGGAATTTTGGTTTGTGAAAACCTCCTTCGTCACAATTTCTCAACATCTACCATACTTTCTGTAGAAATCATGTCCATTCTTAAGGTTAGATTGTGGTTGTTTAGTTTGAGATTAATTTTTGGCTATAATGCCTCTCCGTTTCGATAAGTTGGGGCCCTCAATTCTAAAATATACTCTCTATTGTGGAAGATGGGATTTTGATTCTTTTAGTGAAATGTTTTTGTGAAATGTCTAAATATTCTAGAATTAGCATCATCTTTATCATAGCTTTTGCATTAAAAGTTTGATTCCCTAGCACTTCTTTTATCAACTGTGGTTAAGTGTTGTAGATTTTTGGTTTCTTTAATTATAAGACATCTGCATAATATTCTTTTTAAATTCGCATTCATAATTACTGAGCCAATAAATACCTTCTCCACTGTCTCTGAAAACTTGTTGCTTTTCTCTCTTCAAAGTTTAATAATTTTCTCAAACTGTGAGACTTTGGAATTTTCACCTCAATTTGTTTCTTTTCTCATGCGAGCTGGACTATGAAGAAAAGGAAGGTTTAAAATTCACTCGGAGTATTTAAGGAGATGTATATACATTAATTTAACTGGTTCCATCATTTAGTGATTCTAAAACGTATTTGTCACGACTCTCAGTAGAGTTTGAAACATTGCGATTTAATGTGGAGAGATTGTAGTCCATATGTTCATCAGTTGAAATGCAGTCAACTCAGTTGAGGTCAGAATTTCGTATGACTGTATGAGATTTATCAAACGAATAGACTCACAAGAAAACTGTCGTATTGATTTTGCTCACTGATACGGAAGTATGTGTTAGTAGCTGTCCTCATTTCTCCAGACAGTCAAACTGTATGTTCCTTAATTATTCGAATTCGTGCGTCTTAAGATTATCTCTCTTTCTCAATTTGATTTGGTTGCAATTGGCACGTGACATTTGTTTATTCTATTATCGAAAGGAAAATAATTTCAATAAATTAGCAATAAATTTTGCAGAGTATTTCATATGCCTTTACTGGAATTAATTATCCTTATTCATACCACTGGCGACTCTGAGTTTTTCTCTTACCTTATGTTATACACACACACGCACACACACGTACGCACACCAACACATACAGAAACATATACGCAGTTATCCGAGTGTGAAGACTTAAATGTGCGTATGTATACAAAAGATGTATACGTCTTAGCTTGGAGTGGCTACGTACATGTTGTCCAGTATCAAAATATTAAAAGTCTAACCTAAGCTAAACACAGTTTTTCTTTATTTAACCAGTCCGGTGCTGCATACACAGACGCAGATACACCCCCACCATATACACACACGAACACAACAAACACACTCATCCCTCACACACACAACGCACACACGCACACAACACACTCATTCATCCACACACACTGACGTATAGGTATATAAGTGTATATGTGTATATATATATATATATATGCATACACATACACATATATAAGGATAGAGAAATAGGCATAGAATATATATATATATACATATATATATATATATATGTACATATATATACATAGATGTATGTATGTGTATATATATATATATATATATATATATATATATATATATATATATATATATATATATATGTATGTATGTATGTATGTATGTATATATGTATGTACATATATTGGTATATATGCATTCATATATAAAAATACACACACAAACATGCATGTGTGTATGGGAATAGTGGCAGTATTTATTTTATTTTATTTTTCTATTTTTTACTGTCTTGATACAATGTTACCTGGTACGTTTCTGAGAAATGTCTGAAAGCAGCACCTCTAACCAATACCATTTGAAATGTTTGCCTGCTCCTCCAGAAAGTTGATTAAAAGAAATAAAGGTAAGAAAAACACTCACTAAAACCAAATAAGAACACACAAAAGAAACCGACGAACAAATGAAAGAAAAACAAGCTAGAACCTAGACTTTAGTGAAGGTTGAGAAGTGCTCAGGTGATTGTAACTTCACATTCTCTTTACTTATATTTACCTAGTTCTATTTTGTCTAGTTTATCTATGTCTATTATACATTTAGTTTCTCTTGTTTCTTTTTAATTTCTTAACGTGTATTTATTTATTTATTTTGTGTATATGTGCGCGCGTTTTTTTTTCTGGTGTAGACATCATTATGCTATTGTTTATTTCTTATGCTTTTTTGCTCTCCATTATATTGCTTTAATTTTTCTTTGCCGATCTTTCTCCAACTTTCAAGAATACTTTCTACTCAGTATTATTATGTTTTTCCCTTTTCTCTATACATCTTTCAGTTCATTTTTTAAAATCTCTCAGTGGGTGACTTGTAGTTATTTTTTTCGCACACACACACACACACACACACACACACACACACACACACACACACACACACACACACACACACATACACACACACACACACACACACACACACACGCACATTCTGTCTCCCACTCACTTTCTCTCTCTCTCTGTCTTCCTCACACACACATACACACACACAAAGCGCACACAAACACTTTGTTGTCGCCGGTGTTGTTTAATTTTTCCTTTGTAAGTTGTTTTTTTTTAAAGGGGAGATTGATACTGAAGGAAGATGGTGGTTTCCTTTTTCATTGTTAGTTGCTGTTCTAGCTGTTAAGGGCCTTGAAGTATTAGAAAAGCTGATAACATTGGTTTATCCTTGTACTGTTCTACAATCCTATCCCTATATTTGTTATTAGTATTCTTGTAGTTTTCTTTTATATTTGTTCGTATTTGCAAATGTTATTCTTGTTGACGTAGCTGTAGTTCTTGCAGTAGTTTTTGTTGTTTTTTTTTGTCAGTGACGGTGGTGTCCCTTTTCATTGACAATTTTTATTCTTCTTAAGTTTCTTAGTGTTGGTGGAGTTGATGGACGCTGTTGTCTTTGTGCTGGTGTCACTCTTTTCAAAAAGAAAAAAAAATCTAAAATAAACGGTGAAGCTATGGGTGGTAAAATTTTGCTTAAATTTAGTTCGTGCGGGTGGTGACATGGTGGTGATTGTATCACTTCTAGTGTTGTAGGTCCGTGGGTTGGCTGGCAGATTGGGTATTTGATGGGTTGTTGGGTTGGTCAGACTTTGTGCGGAATATATATTTTTTTCTTTTTCATATAGTTTAGTTATAGTTTACATGCGGTTTCCTTTTCTTTCGGTTTCTCATCTATCAGTATATATTAAAAATTTGAAACTGAAAATTCATTCTCAACCTATTTATTTGCTTTAAATAATGATGATGACGATGATGATGCTGATGCTGATGATGATGATGATGATGATGATGATGATGATGATGATGAAGACTGTATCTTAGCTGCTCAAGATCAGAGCTTATTAACCCGGAACTACCAAGCCAAAGTGAATAAAAATAGAATAGGCCCAAAGTGCCAGAACTGCAACGATGAGATTGAAATAGTGGACCAGCAAATCTCTGAGTGTAAGGTTTTAGCAGCAACAGAGTATAAATCAAGACATCAGACAGTTGGCTAATATCTACATTAGATAAGATGTCGTCATTATAAAATCAAAACTGCTGACAAATGGTATAAGCACCACCCAGATGCTGTAACCGAGGGAGAAAATGTGACGGTTCTTTGGGATTTCCAGTACACACAGGCCGGACCATCAGAGCTAATAAACTATATGTTATTGTGAAAGACCAAAACAATAAAATCTGTTTATTGGTTTACATGAGCATGCTTTGTGATCATAATATCTCGGTAAAAGATTTGATAAGCTAAGACAATATAAAGATTTGCTGACTGAATTCGAAAAAATGTGGCATCTCAAGACTGTTACAATATCAGTGATAGTAGGAGCACTTGGAATGATTAATTAAAAACGAACTAAAAATTATTTGAGGATGATCTCTGGCTTACAGTCCACGCAGGAAATGCCAAAGAATGTTTTAAGTGGACCGTCTCACGTATTGAGAAGAGCATTGTCGCTGTTAATTTTCTTTCCTTTTTCCATTTTATGTTTTTGTTTTCTTTTTTCCTTCTTTTCTTTTTCCCTCTCTCTTTCTTCCCCATTCTTTCTGCCATATGACTTTGTAAATGAACAATCTGGTGTGCTTATTTTAATGGTCTACCAATGTATGCATTGACTTTCTTTTCCTTAGGTGTTGGGAAGACACTCGGCCAAAAAATGGAAACATGATTCAAAGAAGAGAATGAGAATAATTATAACAATAATAATAATGGTTTGCACTGCGATTTGTTCATGTAAGGATGTCAGCTTCTTCAGCGAAAAGCCCTATACGCCATCTGGTCCAGAAGCTTGCCAATTAGAAATTTTGGAGGCTTGCATGCAGACTATTATAGCTGTTATTCCATAATCACTTTGTTTTATTCTCCCTGAATTCCTTCAGTCATTCAACATGTGTATATGTTTACAGAAAGACCGACGGCTAGCTGGAAAACAGTTAATTTCCTGCGGGGAACAGTTAGGATCTGTTAACATACGAAGATGTATATTTCAGAGAGACAGCTTATCACCACATCTATTTGTCATTTGCATGGTTCCCCAGAAATGTGAAAACGTGATATGTGCTATACGGTATTAAGATTAACCATCTGTTATTCATGCATGATTTAAAGTTATTTGCGAAAAATGTGGACCAAGTTGGCAGTTTAACACATCTAGTATAAACCTGATTATGAGATTGGGGGGGGGGGGGTATTTGCGATAAAAAAAATCTGTTGCGCTAGCCCGAAACGTGGAAAACTAACAAAGAGTAGAGAGGTTAAGCTTGCATATGGACAGATTACCAAAGAAGTGGGAGAAAAAGGAGAAAAGAATTTGGGAATGATAGATTTAGATAAGATCAAAGAGACAAAAATGAAGATATTCAAAAAGAATATCTCGGGCGGGTGAGATTTGTAACGTCGTCTAAAGTGAATGGAAGGAATATAATCAAGAAAACGATGCTTTGGCAGGAGATATTAAATGGAGGAAAGATGAACTAAAACGTATTCATAGAAAAACTAGGAAATTGATGGCATGGCAGTGCTTAAAGAATTCCATTCAAGGAGTGATGCTGCAAGACTTTATGCTGGAGGAAAGAAATGAGATCGAGGACAAGTTGAGAAGATTGTGTCAAAAGTAAACAAACAACCTAGCTTGGTACCTTAAAAATGTCAAGTGTAACATCATGTCAAATATAAGAGGCCTAAACACATTGGGATATACTTATAAAGCAACACCCAATGAAGAGAGTGAAAAGGACGAACTTATGCACGGGCGGTATTCTAGAGAGAAAGTAGGCATTGACTGGAATAAGAATTGGTCGTGGTTTAGAAATGATGATCTGAAAGAATGCACAGAAGCTCTGGTGTGCAGCGCTCAAGAACAGGCTCTCTGAACTAACTACGTTAAACATCATGTTGACAAAACGAAAGAACCGCCATTATGTACAATCAGTGGAACAAAAGGTGAAACGATTAGCCATCTTGTAAGCAAATGTGATAAGTTTGCACAGCGAGGACAAAAGACATGATAATGTTGTCAGATATATCCACTGGATATGTAAGAAATGTGAGTTTGCCGAGCAGCTAGATAATTAGATCAGGATCCAGGAAATGTATTAGAAAATGAGAAATTTAAACTTTTGTTGGACTTCACCATTCAATGTGATAGAATGATTGAAGAAAGAATGACAAGCATTGTAGTTGCCAGGAAATGAAAAGAGGCCCAAATTATTGATATCTCTATCCTAGGAGATAGTAGATACAGAGATATAAAGCATGAAAAGTTGGCGAACAACGAGCCACTGAAATAAGATGTTTGAAAATCGGGGGGCGGGGATGAAGAACATTTTAGTGATTCCAGTGCTGATTGGAGCATTTGGATGCATATCGGACAATTTCAAAGACTGTTTAAATAAAATCAGAATTGATGCGGGGTGACAAGTCTTTCTGAAGACTGCACTTCTCGGAACAAAAAGGATTTGAAGGAAAATCTTGTCTATATAAAGCACACGTGAGCAAGCAGTAAGGGACCTTTGTCAGCTTGTTGACTGATTTCTAACTGAAATGTTCGGAACATTTAAATCTAAGTGCTTGAGATTTCCAAAATGAAGCCTAATAATATTTTCTTTATTAATCACAAAGGGATGGGAAAATCATTGGAGACAAGGCAGGACGGAATAGTGAGGTATTACATAAAATCAAGTAAAAAGTAAAATAACAGAAACAAAGCATGGACATATTCAAAAAGGAACAATTCCCCAGTGTGGAAAGACCTTGAAGTACTACTCGTTTAACCTCTACAAAACCACATTTATCCTGACCAGTTGTCTTTCTCTAATCGCCGAAGCATGCTCAGAGTAGGCCTGTTCATTCTGACTACGATCGCCATCCATCCACTTTTCAACAAATATGCTGGGAAGCAGCACTTCTCTCTCCACCCTCAGTTTACTCTTCAAGTGGAATTTAAAAATGTTGATGAAGCATTGTCCAAAAAGGGCAGGTATCTGTCTTTAGCACTTTCAATCCCATCCACTGTTCAACCTCTTACACCAAAGCTATAACCACGGCAAATATAATAATCTTTATATATTTGAAGCGCAAAGACCCATCACCAGAAGTAAACAGTCAATGAAATGTCGGTTTATATCGAGAAGTCCCTACAGGTTTATGTTTTGTTTATAACAGTTATCTCAATTTTCCATCTTTCCTGGTTAGTGGATATTAACATACGTTTCATTAATGCTTTTAATTATTGAGAGAAGCAGTTTGCAAAAACATGAGTAGTTAAATTAATTTCAGTCTATCTATAGAATAAGCATAAACAGTACTTCGAAAAAAATTATTATGCAGTGAAATAAAAACTATGTACACGTTGAATGTACATAGCGACTTAATACGTAATTACTTCGTCTAAAATTATTGATTAGCCGATGATCTGACATTGCGGCAGTCCATGTCCTCGTTTTAATCTAACTTTTTTATGCTCTAATTACGTATTACAGTATAGTAAAGAGTATTACGTATTACAGTATAGTACAACAGATTTAACGAATAGTTCTTAGAGTTTGCATTAGTAAATTCAATTTCTCCACCGGAAAAATAAACTGATTATGAATACTGACATAAATTCATAATTGTACCCTAATGTAACAAGTAACGGCTCTTCCTCACAATGTTAATTGTTATGTTCATTGAGGCGGTGATCACCACTTTATGAATTCGTGCAAAGTATATCATAAGAAAAGCGAATTACACCTCGAGTGATTTGATGGAATTCCTATTTATACTTCTAACACACACACACACACACACACACACACACACACACACACACACACACACACACACACACACACACACACACACACACAAACACATACACACACATTTAATATATATACCAGTTTAAGCACATAAATGTGAAACGAGGTGATAAAAAATAGTACTCGAGTACCGGATATGTTTTATTAATATGCTGTATTCTCAAATAAAACTGTCCGACGAACGGGAACGTCAAACTCTGAGTAACACTATTTGTGATGTCTTTGCAACTTTATTATTAAAACATACATACAAACATACATACATATATATATATGTATGTATATATGTATATATGTATATATGTATATATATAGATATATGTATACGTATATGTATATATATATATATATATATATATATATATACACGTATACATGTATCTATCTACATATATATATACATACATGCATACATAATATGTATATATATGTATATATATATATATATATATATATATATATATATATATATATATATATATATATATATATATATATATGTATACATGTCTCTTAAAGGATAGAGCTCAAAATCAATGCATTGAAGATACTTTATTGCAGCAACAATTATAATAACAGAAACAACCACAATAAGCCAAACCTATGCACATTTCAATAGGGTATCCCGGAAAAATAAACCACATCATAAGATGTCTCGTAAAATATTGTAACAAATTACAACATATTACAAATTTCTGGATACTCCATCTCATCAGGGTCGCATTATTGCCATCACCAATACTATTATTAGCAAAACACACACATCATCCAAGAGGGTGAAAGAATAATCGACGGCACGCAACCTACCATCGTTATTTTCTTACAGAATGTAAACAAACCAGTCAACCGAAATCCAGCGACGTACACCGCCCGGTTTACAGCGTAAAAATCCCTTGCCAAAAATTCATCCCCCCTGTACATCAAGATTTCCTATCGGATCTTCCTATAACGATAGTGTATTAATTAATTCATTAATTATACCCGCCCACGCCCACGCACCGCACACCACCACCCACATGCCCACACCTACCCCCCCACACACATATACCTATACTTAGATACACACACCAATATATATTTATATGTATTTTTTATGTATAACCATACACTCAAACACATATACACACAAACACATATATACACTCACATATGCACGCATATACATATACACACATACAGATACACATGCACCCACATAAACGCGCACAGATACACACACACACACATTTACATATATACGCATACATACTCACATACACACATGCGTACATATGTACATACATACATATAGCTATACCTCCATATATACATCGATACATATGCACATACACACACACAAGCTTATATATGTTTACATGTACACACATGCGCATACGTCTCCATACACACATATATACATATATACACACATACACTCTCACGTGTCTCCACATGTATACCTACACCCATATACATATACACTCATATATTTGCGCCACAGACCTAATTCCAGTAAGATATATAGAGATGAATATACCTCTTCCTTAATTTCGAACTTGTGCCTATACACATTCCGGTAATTCCTATTTATAAAATGCATACGTATGTCTATACATATGTAGACATCTGTAAGCTTTAAACGTTATTTTATTAACTAGGTGACCCTTGGAAAAAAGTATGGAAAATAATTCCAAGTTACATAACGAACAAGTACTTTTACCCTTGTCGTACGGCATCGATTTGCCTACTAACAACCATTCAAGGGAGTAATCCTTTTTCTCATCTTTCAATTTCCAAACTAAATTACTAAGCGCCGTACTATATTGCTTACTCCTAATCCTTCTGTTCTTAATAAAGCATTGTGGTTTATGCACAATAAAGCTGGGCTTTCTAGAGAAGAGATTAATGTAGTTTTAGCTGCCAGGAAATCTTTTATGAGGTTTAATAACAAAATTTGGATTAGAAAGGGTACACCTGATGCTGAAAGGGTATACCTATGGGTAGCTCAGATTCGGCCCAGGTTGCCGATGTGGTTTGTTCCTCTATACTTGATGAGTTAGCTGATCAATTCCCAGATATCAGAGGGGGTCTGTATAGAGATGATTGTCTGCTATTTCTCAGAAATAGTTCAAAACAGCAAGTACAAAGGATAAAAAATAGATTAGTTAGATTTTTTCACAGAATGGGAATGGATATTATTTTTGAGGACAATATATCTGTAGCTAATTTCTTAGACGTTACGCTTGATCTGCATAATAAATCATATAGGCCATATCATAAACCTTTAACTAACCTGAGGTATATCAATAGATCTAGTAATCATCCAAAAGCAATAACAGATAACTTGGTCCATAGTATATCTTTAAGATTGTCCAACCTGTCTGCAAATAATCTGGTTTTTGAAGATGAGGCAAAGTTTTATAACTCCGCTTTGCTGGAAGCAGGATATAATGATAAGGTATACTATATTAAACCAGATTCTGCTTCCTCTATTGAAGATGTTAATAATAATAATATTAATAAAATTGATAATGTGAATAATAGCAATAAGGGTAGTTATAAAACTAACAATAATAATAATAAGAAGAATAATAAGAATAATGTTAACCCATTCAGTAAGCTAAAGCATAGGCCAAGATCCAACGATAGTGTACCAGGGGCTGAAAGTAGTAGGCTTAAGTTTTTTAGGGATAATAATGTAGGTTGTCATTCTAGGAAACAGGATAGTCTATGGTTCATCGTCCCTTGTGGGAGGCAAGTAAAATCAAATTTAGTTAGTTTATTCAGGAATGTAGTTAGGAAACATTTTCCAATTAACTCGCTCTACTATAAGGTTATTAACGAGCATAAGGTAAGGTTCGGATTTTCAAACACCAAGAATTTGACCCAAATTATCGCCGCTCATAACTTTAAACTTTTATCCTCAAACTCTAGTCATAGTTCTCTTGACATAAACACAGAGGGTAATAATAATAATAATACAGGCAATGGTCGAGATGTTAGTCAAGACCAAAAGGATATGGATAATACCACTAACTTTGGTAATAAACTAATAGAAATATCTGAAGATAACCCTAATAGAATAAGATTCCTGAGTGCAAATGCTAAAACTAAAAACATTGTCTATAGGTGTAATGTTATAACGGATAAGAAGATTTGGAGTTATATCGGGGCTTCGTCACTTGAGGTCTCGAAACGAATTTCTAATCATTACTCTTCCTTTAGGGATAGGAGTAAACAATATAGTACGGCGCTTAGTAATTTAGTTTGGAAATTGAAAGATGAGAAAAAGGATTACTCCCTTGAATGGTTGTTAGTAGGCAAATCGATGCCGTACGACAAGGGTAAAAGTACTTGTTCGTTATGTAACTTGGAATTATTTTCCATACTTTTTTCCAAGGGTCACCTAGTTAATAAAATAACGTTTAAAGCTTACAGATGTCTACATATGTATAGACATACGTATGCATTTTATAAATAGGAATTACCGGAATGTGTATAGGCACAAGTTCGAAATTAAGGAAGAGGTATATTCATCTCTATATATCTTACTGGAATTAGGTCTGTGGCGCAAATATATGAGTGTATATGTATATGGGTGTAGGTATACATGTGGAGACACGTGAGAGTGTATGTGTGTATATATGTATATATGTGTGTATGGAGACGTATGCGTATGTGTGTACATGTAAACATATATAAGCTTGTGTGTGTGTATGTGCATATGTATCGATGTATATATGGAGGTATAGCTATATGTATGTATGTATATATGTACGCATGTGTGTATGTGAGTATGTATGCGTATATATGTAAATGTGTGTGTGTGTGTATCTGTGCGCGTTTATGTGGGTGCATGTGTATCTGTATGTGTGTATATGTATATGCGTGCATATGTGAGTGTATATATGTGTTTGTGTGTATATGTGTTTGAGTGTATGGTTATACATAAAAAATACATATAAATATATATTGGTGTGTGTATCTAAGTATAGGTATATGTGTGTGTGGGGGTAGGTGTGGGCATGTGGGTGGTGGTGTGCGGTGCGTGGGCGTGGGCGGGTATAATTAATGAATTAATTAATACACTATCGTTATAGGAAGATCCGATAGGAAATCTTGATGTACAGGGGGGATGAATTTTTGGCAAGGGATTTTTACGCTGTAAACCGGGCGGTGTACGTCGCTGGATTTCGGTTGACTGGTTTGTTTACATTCTGTAAGAAAATAACGATGGTAGGTTGCGTGCCGTCGATTATTCTTTCACCCTCTTGGATGATGTGTGTGTTTTGCTAATAATAGTATTGGTGATGGCAATAATGCGACCCTGATGAGATGGAGTATCCAGAAATTTGTAATATGTTGTAATTTGTTACAATATTTTACGAGACATCTTATGATGTGGTTTATTTTTCCGGGATACCCTATTGAAATGTGCATAGGTTTGGCTTATTGTGGTTGTTTCTGTTATTATAATTGTTGCTGCAATAAAGTATCTTCAATGCATTGATTTTGAGCTCTATCCTTTAAGAGACATGTATACATATATATATACATAAACTCAACTGTGAGTTTTTGGCTAAGACTGTTAACAGATACTATATATTTTGTAAAATTTGTCTTATAAAAGTATATATTTAATATATATATATATATATATATATATATATATATATATATATATATATATATATATATATATATATATATATATATATATATCATCTTAAAATAATCAAAAACAGCAATATTGTAAATTCAGCTAACCAGTGTTTTCTGATTGAAATTGTAGTTCATTTTTTCCATTTTTCAAGCTCAAAAGAAAGACCGTTTGTCAATTGAGCAGAAAACGTTTCGGCAACAGATGCCTTCTAAAGAAGATGACAAGAAGAATAACACAAGGGAGATGACAAAAGTTAGAATAATTTGATGTCAAGCAGATGTAGACCAGGTGTTAACGGTTTACTAACTGTCCAGTGGCCAACGTTTAAATTCCGACAAGATATATTTCTTGAAATGCGGATATACAGTGAAAACTTTTGTCCCCGATTTATGTGTTCGCTGGAGGTTATCAAGTTTTTCAAGTGTTACAGTTTCTCAAGAGAACTCACTGAACATTTTTAGACCTGTTAATATAGGGTCTGGATTGAGAGCGGATTTTCTGTTTGGTGTCTAAACTGATCCCTTCGTCTTTAAGTTGCCAGATTAAAGCCGAAAAGGTAGTTGAATGTCTCTTTATCACAGTACCTAAAATTCGAAAGATAGTTGTTATACCTAGATTTAAATTTCCCTTCTACGGCTTCGATATAACGTTTGATATCTGTTCAATCATATTCGTATTTCGCCAAACCTGTACTTCATAAAGATCGGAAGATATATCGGACTTCTGTCTAAGAGAACGTTTATATTTGCCTGAGTCGTCCGTTGTTTATTGATATATGACTTAATATTATCTCTTAAATGATTTAACATTATGATTGAAAAACTTGAGAACCTCCAACGAATACATAAATTCGGGGAAAGAGTTTTTTTCTGTCTGTATTTTAGAAAAACATCTTGTCGGAATTTAAAAGTAGACAATCAGACACGTAGTAAACCATAAACATTTGGCTTACGTCTGCTTGATATCGAATTATTGTAAATTCAGTTATCGCTCTTGTGTTTTCGTTTTGTCTTCTTCTTTACAAGCCTCTCTTGTTTAAACGTTATCTACTCGAAAGACAACTAACAAACGGTTGTGTGTTCAGCTTGATAAATGTCGGATTAGTTATCGTTTCCACCGGGAAACCCTGAATAGCTGTATTTACAAGATTTGTGCTTTTTTATTTTAAGATTATCCTTACTCTCTTAGCTGATCGATTGTTTTTCTACTTGAAGCGTTACCACATTACATATATACAAATATGCGTAATTGTGTAGTAAGAAGTTTGCTTCTCAACCTCATGGTTCCAGATTGAGTCTTACTGCGTAGCGCTTTGGGCAAGTGTTTTCAACTGTCATCTCGGGTCGACCAACGCCTTGTGAGTGGAATCGATAGACAGAAGCTGAATACAACAAATTGAAATGAACAAGCTTTACTCCAAATCACTGCAATTGTTTCCATACATTAGTTAGTATCAACCAGTAATAGCTGACAGTTTCACATATTATCCACATTCTTGCATTAATATGATTCAAAAGTAGCTGTATACCTACACATCTTCAGATGAGTTGGTTCGAGGGCACATATCTGTAAACTCAATAAAAGGAGAATTTCTGCTATAAGGTAAGCATATAGTAACCAATATACCTGGAAGAACTTTGTAAAACACGTTATAAGATTATTATCATCCAAATGATGCTATATATATATATATATATATATATATATATATATATATATATATATATATATATATATATATATTTATACATATATATACATACACATATATGTATGTAAGTGTGTATGTATGTATTTATGTATGTATGTATGTATGTATGTATGTATGTATGTAATCCAAACATTATAAGAATCTTCAGAAGTTTATTTAGATTAGTTTTAACATTTTTCATGTTACTCAGTATATTTCAAATATGAATTATTATTTAGTAGAAATATGTAAATTTTGTAATTTAGGAAACTGTTGCTCTTACGCCGGTAACTGATTATTATCAAATCAATATTTTCAAAAGGCATAGGACGGCAACAGGCAATATATCTTCAAAAAATATTTAATATATTATTATTTATTATATTAAATGACGCTTTAAATACGTATGTGAAGTATTCTGGTTTGCCACTTACTATGCTTTCATGTATAATTTAAACTTATGGTTGGTTCAAAATTCGTTTGTGAAATAACCTTTTTCTGAGCATCTATTCAAGTACTCAACTACTCTTATCAAATGCTCAAAAGTCACTTTGCTTTCCCAATCAGTTCCTGTATTTTTTTTACATTCTTTCCATATACACAGATACTCTTGTCGAGATTTCGTCTTTATCATTTTGTCGCGTTATGCACAGAAAACTTTAAAATCGGCCGGACGTGTTCTTCGCTGCTCTGACCAGTCAGCAGCTGAAGACACAGAAACATTAATACAACCCAGCAGGACAACTGAAAAATAACTCTCAAAAACTGGAATACCTACAATTTCCTGTGAGTATTTTTAATTTCCATAAAGTAAATTTAGAATCTCACATATCTACAGTTTTCTCTGGACGAACACAAACGATACTCTTTAAAAACTTTAATGTCTACAACCTCTGTGAATACCAATCCTTTCTCCCTGAGTATTCGAAAATGAAAACATACTTTTTATTGTAATAACATTATAAGTTTCGCTGTTTAGACATACAAATGATCATCTGTAGAAAACTTAAAAACTTTAATATCTACAATTTTGTGTGAAAATTTTACCTTTCTTTTCTTCCTGATTACTCGAATATGTAAACATCTTTTATTGCAACAACCCAATTAAACGCATGAAATAACCAAAATCTCACGATGACTATACTTTGCGTCTACAATAAAGAAAAGTGGTCAAAGAATGAAATCAGTACTCTTATAAACGCAAGGTACTCTCTTTGCCAAATTGAGAAGACAGATGTCTGAAATACACTGTTAAAAGTACAATTCAACTGTTCAATAAACGATCGGAGAAGCAGATACAGAAGAAACGGAACATATTGAAATTTCTTTTAAATTAATCCATAGACATTTTGGTAAATTTCACCATGTGTTTACTTCAACTACAGCTGAACAACAACAGCAACAACCTTAATAATTTCCTGCGATCCATCTAAAATACTCCAACACCTGTTCAAGATATGCGCATTCACTGTCTGTAGCTGTGCGTCTGTTTGTGTGCGTATTTCCTACCTTGATGACATTAGCCTCTGCTCTTCGCAGCTGGTTTCGACCTATCTATCATAATTTAAGAACTCTTGACTTATCCGTTTTTTCACATTTCGGGCACCCATCCTAATCATCTTGGACTTTCTCTCCACCGCTTTACCCCTCCAGCAATTCTTTCCTGTAGGTACCAGCTTACAAATGTTCAAGACGAACATTAATCATTTCTGTTTCATAAATCTCTTACGACTTGCATCTTCTCCCTCAACCCATTCAAACATTTAATTAATTAAATTTAACTGTAGAACATAGCTCACTATATGAGCTGTTCTCAGGAGGAGCATCAAGTGTGTTGCTCTCACCTATAGTCAGAACCATAGAGTGTATATGTCCATACGACTTCTCTTGTACGAACTGTCACCCTAATTTGACTTTCATGCTGCTTACAGTGATATAATAATTATGAGCCTTGTTCTAGGTCGACATAGTTAACTTTATTATCGTCATGAATGTATTGATCTATATAATGGATCCATTATATGAATCAATACATATTAATGTTAGATATGTCGACCTAGAACAAGGCTCATAATTATTATATCACTGTAAGCGGCATGAAAGTAAAATTCAGGTGACAGTACATACAAGAGAATAAGTATGGACATATACACCCTCACCCAGTATTTCACGAAGTGGGAGTTGTGAGAATTGAAAGCTGAACAAATTTGAATGTTCATAAAATTAAGATGGCTTTCTTTAAAGCCATAATTTCGAGAAATCCGAGACTTGTATAAAGAATAATAATATGGACGCAAATCTATCTTATCTTCCCATTAATAAAGATGAAAGGGCCAAAATATTTCAATAAGTTTTTTGAAGGGCCTTGTACTTGTCAGCTTGTGAACTGTTGCAGTCAGGTTTATGATAGTTATTATATTTAAATCTAAATAAGTTTTTGTTTTATCTCATACTCCTTTTAGTCATTAGATTGCGGCCATCCTGCACACTGACTTGAAAAATTTTTATCGAACAAATCGACACTAATATTCTGTTTTTTAAGCCTGGTACGTAGTCTAATAACGCTATCTTGCCAAAATCGCTTAGTTACAGGGACGTAAGCAAACCAACACCAGTTGTCAAGCGGTGGTGGACAAACGGCGGACAAACATAGACATGCAGACACACATCACGCACGCACTCACACGTACGCACGTGCGCACACACACATGCACGCACGCACACATACACACACATATACGACGGGGTACTTTCAGTTACTGTCAAGCAAACCTACTCACAAGCCTTTGGTCGGTCCGAGACTATAGTAGAAGACACCTGCACAATGTGCCACGCAGAGGGAATGAACACGGAACCATGTTGGTGAGAAGCAACCTTTTTACCACACAGCCACGCTAACTTGTGAGAAGCAAACTTGTTACCACATAGCTACTGCTAAAGTTGAGAATTCGAGTCAAGTCTGTAAAATAGATTTGATTCTTTTTCATGCCGCAAATATCTACGCGAGAAAAACTAATCCTGTTCCCAAAAGCTCGGCTATAGAAATATCAATATTTTTATTTATTTGTACACAAGGGAAAGGCAGACAGTGCGTCTTTAAGAATAAATTGTTGTTATTGTGGTTGCATTTAATGTTTAATCACAGCTTGGCTCCCAATTAAGTAAAGTTATGATTAAGGACATTTCAGCTTTGATTTTATTGTAAATATTCTCTTCCAATTTTCAGGACAACAGTGTTTTGAGAGAGATTTGTCTGCTATGTTTATAGGGACCGTGTAAGGGCTTTAAAATACGTTTGATCATAAATTTTCCTTAGTATATGAGTTTAAATCATACCGAGTCCGAAAACTTTCGATAGGAGTTGAAGTCAGTTCATACCACTTAAGCGGCTAATAATTGTCGCAAAGTTTTATGTTACATATTGCACTTAGGCAAACAACACAAACACGCACACGCGCACACAGTGCCTCCCTTAAAGTTTTGATGATAAAATCTTGGGGAATCTGCGTAGAGAAATAGTTTCAGGTACCACTATCATCAAGAATTGAACCCACTTCACTTGTCCTTTAATTATTAGATAGTCTATTCGACTGAATAGCGTCATTGAGTTCTAAAGATTGTTGATAATCTGTCTTCATCTGGGCGGCCATGTATTTTCAACAAACTATCACGCACAGTTGCTCCCCTCTTTTCTCTCTCCATAACACCTCTACACATATACACACACAGCCTACCGCTCCCCAACAGGGTGATGAACGACTAAGGTGATAGGAAGACAACTTCTTGCTGTGGATGTGTGTCTTTTGTGTTTGTAAGTATGTATTTTTTTGTTTTGATTTTTTCTTTCTTTTGTACAACTTCACGGCAGGGAATTTGTACCTGATATTGTGAAAAGTTTTGCTCAAACAGTAGTTCCGTTTGACAGCTTTGATTTATAATATAGTTTATCGAGAGCCACTCATCGTCGGTAAACAAAATTTACACACAACAGACAAATACACAAACACAAACACTCCCATATATGAGTGTGTGCGTGTGTGCATATGTATGTGTGTGCGTGCGTAAAAAGCATGCATGACTGTGTTGGCGCGCAGCGTGGGTGGGTGTGAGTATAAGTATATATGTTTTGAGTGAACATATGAACGGACAAATATGGAATCCCATACCTATACCCACACTCCCCCACATACACATACATACATATATACATATACATATATATATATATGTATCTATATATATATATATACATTTATATTTATATATATGTATACACTCACACACACACACACACACACACTAACACACTTTAATACATGAATATAAGAAAAGGATCTCCGTCGCTTTCGGCAATATATATTCAGTCGTTCGCCCATTTGCAGTAAATAGCTGAGTACTCTGCAGATGGGAGTATAATTAGAAAGAATCATCAGGCAGAACCAACATGACAGATTATGTGACAAGTATGACCCTCTACAATACACTTACAGAATGGTTTCCATACAATTCTTGCTGCTTAGTTTCATGCATAAGTCTTGTGATTCTTGGAGGAGCTTGTGGAAGCTTCTTACTGAAGATAGCAGGCAACGGATTCTAAAACGGACATTCGTGACGGTGAATTGAACTTTTGACCATTCAATCACGTTGTTCTAAGCGCACGTGCGCGCATGTGTAGGTGCATACTTACAGCAAATCCCCATGAACCTACCCACATCTACAAACACATACACAAATCTGAATGCATTTATACATATATAGATATGTACATATAGATATGTATGTATGTATGTATGTATGTATGTATATATATATATATATATATATATATACATACATACATACATATATATGTGTGTGTGTGTATATGTATATATGCGTATATTTAGATATGTCGATACATAACTCTATACATATATACATATGTATACATACATAACTCTAAACACATATACATATGTAGTAACATGTATATATGTATAAGTACAAGAACATATGCATATACACACACACACACACACACACACATACACACACACACACAGACACTCAATTACATACATATAGGTAAGAATGCGTGCATGTATGTTTGTATGTGTAGGTGTATGATTTTTTTTTTGTGCGACAAGGACATGTACCTGAAAAAGAGGGACAGAACAATACAAGAAATAATAGACAGAAAGAAACTCCCACCAAAACCAAAGGAAACCCAAGCTAAAACACACAGTACATAGCGACAAAATAAATGAACTTGTATAGATTGTTTACAAGACATCTCAAGTAACGATATCTACTGAAACCATTTTTTCCAGCAGAAATTTAAGAATCAGCGTTTCTTTCATTTATTCATTGTAGGCATCGATATAGAGACAAGTACGTCCCATTGTCACACTATATGTGTCCCTATGTACATACATACGTATATACGTACATGTATGTAAATATGTATGTTTGTATGTATATGTATGTATGTATGTATGTATGTATGTATGTATATATATATATATATATATATATATATATATATATATATATATATATATATATATATATATATATATATATATATATATATATATATATATATATATGTATATATATATACGTGTGTGTGTAGCTAGGTAGGTTGGTAGGAGGTAAGTAGGTAGGCATCTGTTCTTTAGGATGCCTAAGTATATGGGCTTAATTTTGCCTGCGCGAGATTGTGTGCTCGGATATATATACTCTTGTGTCTGTATAGGTTTTATGTGTGTTTGTGTGTTTGTTAAGTTGTATTTCCTTTAACCTCGAGTCATCCAGGTTTATTTGTTGTTTGCGATAAAAGTGTGAGATAGAAACTAATATTCGAAATGTAGACTACCACCCTTACAACAACAATAACAACCTGTACTCAAGCACCATCTACCACCAATACTCAGTTCTTTTATTACTGCTATACTTTGCTCAGTTTAGTTTTGATAGCCCATGAAGCATTCCACGAAATGCACAAATAGAAATGAAATGAAAGAATGAAGGAACAAACGAATGAAGGAAAATGAAATGGGTGGAATTGAAGTTGAGTGTGTTGTTATGATATACCATGGATACTAGACTTTGAAACCGGAACGTCTGTTTTGATAGCAATGGATTTCTACTGAATTATGACCATTGGGATGCTGCTAGTATGAGCCTATTCGGTCTCACTGCGATCATAAGTGGTGAAGTTTGACCAAATCTGAAATAAAATGGAACATTACCCCCCCCCCCCCCGGCACACGCACATACACACACAACACACGCACACAACACATACCCATCCACCCAGCCACTTATCCATTCATCCATCCATCCATCCATCCATCCATCCATCCATCCTTCCAAACATTATCATTCCTGCTACAAAAATCAAATGACCACAAGCTAGGGTCTGCAACTGCTAGAGATAATAATGTAACCCATAATATATATGTGGATGACCTCAAGATTTGTGCTAAAATGCAATGTAGTCGCAAATCGTAATTGATGAAGTACATATGAACAAAAAATGTCGAGATATAAATACAGTTAAATAAATGGAATAAAGAAACTATTGCTTATTATATTAGGTCGTCAAGTATGAAATTTGTAGTAAGGTTTTAAAGGTAAACTTTGACAGTTGCTCATTTTGCGCCATTGTTAGATTTTGACAATCTTTATTTTTTGTTAGAAAGCTGACACATCTTTTTCTTTATTCTAACTCATTTTGCGCTTTATAAAGTATTTACAAATCGTTTTTTGCTATTTTTGTTTGGAGATGGATAAGTCCGAAACTCGTATAGTTTTGAAATATGAGTTCTTTCTTGGAAATAGAGTATGACAGACAACTCGGAATATTAATGGAGTATTTCATTCTAATGTTATTACACAGCAGACAGTATCAAATTGGTTTGCAAAATTTCGTTCTGGTAACTTTGACGTCACAAAGGAGCAACGCGGTCGACTAGAAACAAAGGTAGATAATGACGAACTGGAAGCCCCCGTCGAATCAGATCCTTCTGAAAGTGCTCGTGAATTATTGTTGTTGTCTGGTGTTAGCAAGCAAACAATATTGACTCACCTAGTTCAAATCGGTAAATGAAAACGTTGGATAAGTGGGTTACATATGAACTCAATGAAAATCAGAAACAACAACGTTTGAAAGTCTGCATTATGCTACTTTCTCATCACAAAAATGAACCATGTTTGAATCGAATTTTATGTAACGTGATGAGAAATGGATCCAATACAACAACCGAAAACGTTCAGCACAATGGTTGGACGAAGACGAGCCACAAAAACACAGTCCCAAAAGCAAAATTCATCAAAAGGCGCTGGTGTTTGCTTGGTGGTCTGGTGCAAGTGTGATCCATTATGATTTTATTAAACCTGGCTCATCAATCACAGCTGAAGTATTCTGCAGCCAACTGGAGCAAATGATGCAAAAATATAAAAAAAAAACAGCCTAGATTAGTCAACAGATCCACTCCTATTTTATTGCAAGACAACGCCAAACACATCGCAAAAATGACATTGGCGAAACTACAGGAGTTGGAAGTTCTCTATCATCCACCATACTCACCTGATTTTGCCTCCACTGATTACCACTTCTTCCAGAATTTAGATAACTTTTTGATAGGAAAAGAATTTAATTCCCACGATGCTGTAAAATAGTCTCTCCTAGATTTTATTGGCTCTAGACTGCCAGGCTTATAAGGTTCAGGGCTGGACAAGCGACCGCTGAAATAGCAAAAGTGTTTTGATAATATGGGTGCTTACTTTGATGAATAAAACTGTTCCTTGTATTTATAAATCATTAGAAGACTTCTTTTTTCTTTTCTACAAATTTCATACTTGACGACCTAATATATATCAAAAACTACTGAGACGGGACAATAAAGAGCATTGAAATACTGTTAAGTAAAACGAAAGGAAAACCAATTAAACTACAATCAACATCAAAACACACATTATGCACCAAATCTACTCCATATAGCTAATATACAGGTTGTATCTACCAATACGCCTAGCGCATTGAACGTGTAAACCTATTTGAAACAATTTTAAAACCCAAAACTCATTTCGATGATAGAAGTAAATAGTTAAACTATTGTCTTAATGATTACTGCAACGGAATTAATTATTTGCCTGTCTGAAGTATTTTCATTAGTTAGTCCTAAACGTCTACTTGTTTTTCAAACTATTAGTTAGCCCTCGATTCATACACTCTGAGTAATTTAAAGCTTTTGTTATATAATACCTGAGTTACTAAGGTGGATGAAAATGACTGGAAATATTTATCCTATACGGTGCATGTAATTCAGAGAAATATGCCGATGTATTACATATGATACACAGTACTGGCAAAAGGTTAAAGAAAATGAAATGATAAATATATTACAGTTAGTGTTAATTATTAAAATGAACAAAATATAATTGCAAGCAAAGAAAACATCACGAATCTTAAATACATCAGGTAGCTAAAACATGTGAAGATCAAAAATTCGAATTGTCTTAAAATCAAGCGTTTATCTCAACGGCCTCAGCCGTAAAGTCCAAAAGGAGCTAGACTTGAAGTATAGGTGCGATAAACATCCTCCAAACTTACGAGAGACTTCAACCAGTATAGCAATGCAAAATGCACATATTAATGACTATCATTTACTAAATATCACAATAAAGTTCAATGTTAAATTGTAGGCTTAAAATTACATATATCTAACTAAGTTACTAATTTGTCGAAAGAAATAATGGAAATTTTTAATTAGAAAAATTATATTGATAAACTTGAATGACCATATGTGTGCTTTACCAAAAACACTACTATGTCTATATAACATCTAATAATCTGACAGAGAAAAACATACTACCCTATTTCTCACTATGATGCAGCTCGATGCGAATGGCACTGCTGCAATTTGAAAATGAAAACTAATTCTAATTAAGAACTTTTGTTACATTACTATTTCTGTATATCGCCATAACGTCTAAATAATTCACGCTATCCACTGCAAAACTATTTCTGTTTGCTTCCACACCACTTGGACATATTTTACCCATAAATATTCCACAAACGTGGCAGCCAGCTGACAGAATCGTTTGCATGCCAGGCTAAATAGTTAGCTGTATTTCATCCGTCTTAACATTCTGTGGTCGAGTTCCTCCGAGGTCGACTTCACCTTTCATCCTTTCGAGGTTGGTAAAATATAGACAATTTGAGGACTGGGGCCAATGTAATTGACTTAGCCACTCCCCCAACATTGCTGGCCTTGTGCCAAAATTTGAAACCAGTATTTCAAAAACTGTGATTGGGGAAAATATTCTGAATGTATCTGCAACCAACTCCAAGTTCTTTAATAAAATCCAGTTATATTTTCTAACCAGTTGAGGTACCCGGTAATAAATTACCGTTAATAAGATGGTTTTTTATAGCCATGAAACATTTTTCGTCAAATTTCGACATTTTTCAAGAACTTAAAATCTATATTAACGGGTAGGACCGATTTGTGGAAAAAATGAGCAGAGTCTGGTAGCGAACCAGTGTCGTCGTCATTTTTGTGCATGTGCGTAAAGTGGCGAAATTTTACGCTTTGCGGCAGATTTCGTGAAATTAATGTCGTGAAATTAATGTCTAAATGTTGCTTGAGAAATAAAATGCTCTTACCTAATCAAAACCTGAAACGCTGTGGAATTAAAACAACGAATTGAAATAATAAGTTTTAGCAAATCAAAACAATTTGCATTGAAATGAAGAATTAACAAATGCTGAAGAGATTACGTTAATAAGCTGTCTGTTTATACCCATGAAAAATCTTTTGTCAAATTTCGGCATTTTTAATCAAATTGATGTCACGATGGCTAGTGCGAAAAATTCCAAAACTTTACGATTTTTAAAAAAATTGATGCTGATTAAAAACCCATTTTTTAAAACTTGCAAGCGTGTAACTGACCGCATGGGCATAAGCCCCACACACGTGTCAAAATTCATCAAGGGCTGTTGGATAGTGTCGGAGAAGTTAAAGTAACAAATTCACAAATGCACAAACTTGCCATTTATTATTACAGACCGATAGTACAACTTATTCAGACAATTGAAATCACAGGAAAATAAATAGAGGACAGCTAATCGTCGGTTGTTTGTCTTATGAAGAAGGTTGTTATTTCTGTAGGAAGTATGCTTCATTTATACATGTAAAATCCTAATAATTTCCTGGAGAAATTTAAGCAAAGTAGTTTCACTGCATTTCATTCAATGGGGTCTCTAATTGTTCATCGACAATGGTTACATAATTTAGTCGTTCTTCTGGACTTAATTGCTGATTTAATCGATTCCGATCGAATATTCAACCAATAAGCACGCATCGAACTTACTTCATGTATTGATGTCACATTTCAAAGAAATCTGTAGAACATTATACAGAGTTTAATGAAACAAGGGAAACCAACAATAATGCTAACAAAGATCGGGAATACATCTGGTTACAATCAGGGATAATGAAGAAACGTTCTAGATCTATTGCTCTGCCATATAACTACACATTTCTGGCATTAGTAAAAACAATAAACAACAAAGAATTGTGTGATTATCGAAAATTTCAACTTATGATCAATTAAAATTAAGTAATTTAGTTATGTTTGCGCTGGTTTGCTTGCTGTATGAATACGACCATATTGCTTAATTTTCTTTGTAATCGAAAACTTTTTGGACATATTCAATAATTATATTTGATTTAAATCTCTTTACTCTTAATGATATTGTTTTTCTTTGATAAATTTTCTTGATGCTTATATGTTGTCAGGCATCATAATATAAGCAGGCTTTAGAAATAAAACGGTAACAATATATGTCATCATATTATAAGCTGTTTATGGAAAACAAAATATGGTAACGTAAAAAGATTTTTATTTGTATCATTTTTAATTATATATTAATTTATTGAATTATATTCTCTTTCATTGCACTTATCTTTAGTTTCTTTTCATATAATTCTTAATTATGATTTCAAATGAAAAAGATGAAAGAAACAGCCAAACCTTATTCATAATTTTCATTGATGTTTTGTCTAATTAAAAAGGCAAATTATTTTGTGCTGAATCTAAACTTTAGAACAAATTCCCAACAAAGATTTATTTATTTCATTAATATGTGTATAAGTTTATAATGTTTGATATAGCTATGTGTATGTACGTATCTGTGGACGTTTCTATGTGAACTGGTCATTTATATTCAAAACCCAGAAACAAAAGACATTCCACTTTAGAAATAACTATAATATTAGCCATGCATTGAAGTCATGTGAGTCAGACAGGATTTATATTTAATGTTGTGTGATCTTTTCCTAGTCATTAAAGCTTAATGATTTAACAACAGTTAACTAATAGATATCAATTACTGATTTATCCAAAATGGCTGCTAAGACTCGACTCAAAGTTGTTGTTTAATGTCAAGTCAGCATTATAAGATTTATTTTAGTCTTGGGCTTCACGTAATTTGTTACATTTAATTAGAGTGACGTTGTTTAACATGTCCAATTTTTTAACCGAACAGAATGTTATTTGCAGAAGATTAAGCTGCAAATCCTTAAAGGTCAAGCGACAACGCTGAGGCTTCCATACCTTACCAATTAGTTCAAAGAAATAAGTAACAAATACAGGAATAAGTGATCAAGTGTTTGAGAGATATTTCACTTCTGTTAACAATCAGCCGTTATATTCAATATTGGTCTTCGAATAAGATTATTGAGTTGAACTTCTTTCAACGCAATGTGACAGTAAATTGAAATATCTACAATTTACTGCAATGTCTGGTCATATAGCGTATCCAGTACTGTTTCGCATAACACAGGTTATATTTACACAAAAGTATTTGTTATTTTCAGAGAAATATAAAAGGTGATAACAGAAAGTCTTTAAAAATCTACTAGAACTAAACACGTCAGTATTGAATTATTTTCATGTCAGACATAGGCATTTTGTAATTATTGTTTTCTGATTTTTTTATTACCTTTACCAATCTCCCTCATTCTATCTAGCTAACGTTCTCCCACTCTCACCCTCTCTTTTCCCCCTTTTTTCTTTCTTTTTTATTTATAACACCATATCCAGCTACAGCAAACCAATTTCAGTTACAACTGTATTGTTTTACCTTTGCTTTATATAAATGCAATTTCAAGCTAAGGACGTAGTCATGACATGATCTAAGGTAAGACCTCTCTCAAATCTTACCCTCGTCATGATTACCCACGGTCAACTTTCAGCTAGTTGAATTCTATGGATGATTATGTTGATCTCACTACTACTAACCTTATGCAATCGCTGGCCTGTAATCCATTTATTTCTTAACGTCTTGCAACAGTTGGTTTTACCTTATCTTTTTTCCCATTCACTTAGCTGGCTGTTAACAGTTTCTATAAACCATTTTTTCCGAATTAAGTGTGCAAAATATTTTAGTGTTCCACATCTGATGGTGTCCAATAAAATTTTCTTAAAATATACAAGTCTAAGTATTTAATTATTGTGGTCAATTCATGCGATCGCAAAACTCTTTTATACACCCACATCTAAAAGGTTTCCTGTCTATTTGATAATACTTTGTTAATATACATGATTTAGGTTCATAAAGTAGAGTGAATTAAATATATCTTACTAATCTGTTTCCGGATCCGGTAATAATATTTCTATATGTTAGAATCTTTGGAAAAATGCCAAACATTTGACACTTCTCCAAATGTTCTCTTGCTATCTAAATGCTTGTACTTTCTGCTTTGTATTTCTAATTTTCTGTTAGCTTATACGCTAAGTATATTATCTTTGGTGTCTTTTTTTTTTTTTGGCTCTTCCTCAATTGTAATATTTTTCTTGGGTGACTCTTATTTCTTTCTGATTACATTGATTCTGTCTTTACACCCATTTTATATAGGGCGTTCCTTTCATCTCTATAGTAAGTTAATAAGGAATTACCATTTGTATATTTAAGGTTATTGGTGTTTAAATATTCAAGTCATGGTCTTTGTATGCCGTATACTTCACCGTGTACATTGAAGATCATAAATTAATAGACTAGATTATATTAGGTGTTCTTGACGCATATCTTAATCTTTCATTCAGAAGTTTTTATCGTTGCTGTTTTGTAATATTTCCTTTAGGATATTAGTTAAAAGAAATTACTATTAAAAGAAAGGAAATTATTATTTGGTCCTTATGATATATAACCTTTCTTTGAGTTTCTGACTGAATTAAATAAGACTGGTGAATTCATTGTGCATCATATTTCGTGATATGAAAAAAAGTAGAATGTTAATGGCTCGAACGTTTTGATCATTCGCCTGATCAATGAGGATTGACCTGGAGCTTGTAAACGTCATGTTAAATTTCACCTCAAAAATTTCACTGATATAGAAGTCTACACTTTCCCAAGCGAGTGCCAAATTCCACCCCACCACATGCTTTCATATTACCCCTAAGCACAAATACATTTTTAGTGCACTTTCTAACATTTCAACCAGTTAGGTAGCTGAGTTCACGTGACAATTTCACAATTTTGTTCGAACTCTCTTCTACAATCTTATTTTTTCTGTACTACGTCACCTTAACTAAAGTCGAGTTATTGTATACGAGTATCAGTTATCTTTTATTTGTTTCAGTTATTACACTACGGCCATCCTAAGGCACCACCGTGAAGAATCCCAAAACTTATCTTTTAAAGCCTATCGATTTCTTTTGCGGTACCCCTATTTGTTCCACGTATTTTTCAACATTTTTACTCACTGCTTCCAGGTCTCCGACAATTATTGTCACTGATGCTACCTTTTTCATCGACCACAGCTGCTTAACCTCCCATGCTAACCTGTCATATCTCACGACTTTTCTTTCTTCCTTATCACATATTTTGTTGTCAGCTGGGCATGGTATATCTATGATCCAGCATAGTTTGTTTTCTTTCTCAATTAAGACTATGTCTGGCTTCCTATTCTCTGTCTCATGGTCGCATTTGATTTTGCCTCTCTTCAAGACTAACCCACCACATTTTTTGCAGTCCGAACTCCAATCTGATATCATCACTGAAAGTATACATCGTATCAATGAGGGAACTAACTTGGAATTCATCTTTACCATAAACTTTGAGGTCATCCATGAATAACAAGTGGTTGACTTTTTGTTGGCAGCTTTTGAATACATACCCCACCTGTGCTTTCCTCAGAATCAGTGGTAGTGGTATCATTCTCAATAAAAAGATCAGTAGGGGCAGGCAGTCCCCTTGGAAGAGTCCTCTCCTGATTTCTATTGTCCCTAAACTTCTTCCATACGCTGTCAGTTCCGTCTTCCGCTACGCCATTTTTTCCCCAAGCAATCGCTCAACATTTGATGCAAAACTAAATCTGTTCATATTGGGATCATATCGTACGCTTTACGGTAATCGATCCATGACATGGCTAAGTTAGTTTTCCTCCTTTTGCAGTCTCTAAATACAGTTTTGTCTACCAGGTGATGATCCTTGGTGCCTCTTCAGTTAGGCTTGCAACCCTTCTGCTCATGTGACATGACTATATTCTTTTCCAGAAGTCCGTTCATTAACTCTGCGACTATTCCAGTCAATAATTTCTACATAGATAGCAAGCAGGATATCGGCCTGTAATTGTCTACCGTATTGCCTTTTTCTATGTTTTTCAAGCACAGCACTGTCCTACCCATTGTCAACCACTCTGTTGGTACTTGGTCGGCATTTAACAAAATGCTGAGTAATGCAGGTATTCGTGCATGACATTCACCAAATCTTTTGATTCAGTAGCCTTGAACTCCATCTGGCCCCGGGGTGCTCCAGTTGCCCATTTTTTGCTGATTTCCTTCACGTCCCTAAATGATAGTTCTGCCTATTTTGGACAGACTACTGTTTGTTTCAGTTCTTGCAACCATTCAGCATCCTTCTTGTGCTCCTTGTCTTTGCTCCAGATGTCACTCCAACTCCTTTGACTTTCAATGTTATCTGGTATTAACTTTTTATCGGTACACTCTCCATTTATTTCTTTGTAAAATCTCTTCTGATCTACTCTGAATAACCTATTCTGCTGTTAAGCCTTCATTCTTTGGTCGTATGTTACCATATTTGCTTTCTTTGCAACAAGGCGCTGTTCGAGTTCTTCCATTACCACTTTCAGGCCCTTTCTGTCAATATTATACTTCCTGTACAGTGCCCTGTATTTTTGTTCGCTTTTAAGCCCCTCCTTTTCTTTTCGGCCTAACACAAAAATGTCCTTCGAGAGCCTGGGTTCTTCTCCACCATGGATCTTTTCTTTTGTTACTCCCATTATGTTTCTTCTTCTTGACATCAACACCCATATTTTCTGCTGCAACAATTCTTCTTCTTCTTCTTCTTCTTCTTCTTCTTCTTCTTCTTCTTCTTCTTCTTCTTCTTCTTCTTCTTCTTCTTCTTCTTCTTCTTCTTCTTCTTCTTCTTCTTCTTCTTCTTCTTCTTCTTCTTATTGTTCAGTAGTTTTATTTTTATAACGTGCTTTCACTTCACTACCGAGCGCAGCTTTGTGTGCCTTGGGTATGTGCTGTGGTTTGCTGTGATGCTCTTATAGTTACTGTATTGAAAGTGTTTTGCGTAGGATGTGTATTATTATTATTATTATTATTATTATTATTATTATTATTATTCAGTAGTTTTATTTTTATAACGTGCTTTCACTTCACTACCGAGCGCAGCTCTGTGCGCCTTGGGTATGTGCTGTGGTTTGCTGTGGTGCTCTTATGTTTACTGTATTGAAAGTGTTTTGCGTAGAATGTATGCAGTACCCAGTAGTGCAATTTTCTGTATGTTATATATATTTGTAAGTCCTGCTATTTTTGTTATGTATTTGTCTGAATATTTTTTTATTATACCTAAGGCACCTACTATGATAGGAATTGTTTCTGTTTTTAGATTCCACATTCGAGTTATCTCTATTTCCAGGTCTTTGTATTTTGAAAGTTTTTCCATTTCTTTTAGAGAAACGTTGTCATCTGCTGGTATTGATACATCAATTAGAAAGCATTTTTTTTCTTCATGATCTTTGACAACTATCTCTGGTCTATTTGCCTTAATTTCTCTATCTGTGTGTATTGGCATATCCCAGAGTATGGTTGCTTTCTCGTTTTCTGTGACCTTTTCTGGCGTGTGTTTATACCATCTTTTTTCTGTTGTTATTCCATAATGTTGGCATAGCTTCCAGTGTATATAGGTCCCAGCTCTGTCGTGTCTGTGAATATATTCCTTCTTAGCCAGGACTGGGCAGCCAGAGATAATATGATTTATTGTTTCTTGTCGATCTCCACATATTCTACAGTTACTTGTTATATTTCTTTTCATTATGTGTTTTTGGTAATTTCTGGTGGGGAGGCTTTGGTCTTGTGCAGCAATTAAAAATCCTTCAGTCTCTGCTTTGAGTCCTGAGCTTCTCAGCCATTGCTGGGATTTTTCTCTGTCTATTTCTTTCGCATTTAGTTTAGCCCAGTATTTACCATGTAGGGGCTTTTCTTGCCATCGTTTTATCATGGTCCGTTGCTGTTCTAGTTTTAGTTTGGATTTCATTTGTTTTATAGCTTTTGTTGTTTCTTCTTCTTCTTCTTCGTATTTGTTAGGTAGATTGATTTCTTGTTTGTATTTGTCAGCTTCCTTAAATACTGAAAACAGTTTTTTGTTTTGCTCGTGTTTTGTGGCTATTTGTATTAGTTTCCCTTGCTTCTGGAGTAGGTATTTTTGCAGTCCTATGGTGGTTATTTTATAATAGTTTTCTAGCTGTATAAGACCCCTGCCACCTTCTGTGCGTTGTATATATAGCCTTTCTATGTCAGATTTTGGGTGGTGCATCCTATATCCTGTCGTTATTTTTCTTCTTTTCCTGTCTATTTTACATAGTTCGTTTAGTGTCCAGTTAAGGATGTTGTAGCTTATTATTATTATTATTATTATTATTATTATTATTATTATTATTATTATTATTATTATTATTATTATTATTGTTGTTGTTGTTGTTGTTGCTGTTGTTACTATTATTATTACGGCAGCGAGCTAGCCAAATGGTTAGCACGCTTGCCGAAATGGTTAGCTGTATTTCACCCGTTGCTAAGGTCTGAGATCAAATTCCGCCGGAGTCGACTTTGCCTTTCATCCTTTTGGGGATAGATAAAACAAGTACAAGTTGAGTACTTGGGTCGATGAGATCGACTGTCCCCTTCCCCATAGAATCCATGTACCTACAGTCCCCTTCCCCATAGACTCCATGTGCCTACAGCAGAAAGGATTATTATCATTATTAACGATGTCACATAGTACCAAACACTTTGATGCTGTAGATTGAAAATATTGCGTGTACCGGGGGTATAGATTATCTCTCATGTCACAACAAGAACTTCAGACACACAGTACTTTACGCAGTATGCGTGCAGTTCCAAGTGAAGCCGATATTTGCAAGACACCAAGATTGTACCGTATTTCTAAAGTGTGCAGATGTTTGTCCAGATTGGGTGGTATCTGAGTTCAAATTTCGCCGATGTCGACTTTCCCTTTCATCTTTTCGGGGTCGATAAATTAAGTACCAGTTGAGTACTTGGGTCGATGTAATCGACTAACCTCCTCCCTCAAATTTCAGGCCTTATGCCGATAATATAAAGGATTATTATTATTACTACTACTAGTAGGGCAAGAGCGCAAGGAAAATGCTTCGCAATATTCGGTCCGGTTATTCAAGTCCTGATTTCTAATTCCGCGGAGGTCAACAATACTTTTCTTCTTTTAAATCATGAAAGCACCAGTTTCAGCGATAAATAAAGCACTAGTTAGGTATCGTGATCGATGGTAACCCGACTTCCCGAATATTTTTCTTTGTACCCAAAGTAGAAATTTTAATCATTATTGTGATTGCTTTCTATGTTGTTAAGCTTTTTTATGAACATCCAACATTCTTTAAATAAAATATATTTCTTTCTCTTTCCTTTTATTGCCGTTCGTTTCTTACCAACAACAAACGTGAGTAAGAAATATATTCATTCCAAGCATTGGTGTATTGACATTTGTAACGATTAGGGAATTACTCTATTTATATTTGTTGCTCGAATACATACATAAACATCGTAAACAGGAGCATTATCTGTTGGCTACAAAGTACATCTCTTCTTACTCATTATTCGTTAAAATAATATTTGCTCCGAAAGAATAATTCTTGAAAGTTTCCATAAGTGAAACGGAAAACTAGTGAAAAGTTAACGCACGATATTTTTCTTTCTTTATTTTTGCAGTTTTTGGAAATAAATAATTATTTGAAATAGTGTTGTTAGACAAAATATGAAAATTTCCTTTACCGTTGAATCTGTTCTACTCTTATCCAGTGTAACTATTTTCTTTTATAGAGGGACTATCACTTAAATAAACATTCTTATTGACTTGTTTTTCTTAGCAAATTCTTTTAATAACACACAATCTAGACGTGCACGCACAAATATAGACTGGTTCACACAGACACAGGGAAATACACATGTATATCCATAGCCACACATAATCACAAACGTTTATATATGAGGGTTGTTACAAAGGTGAGCTGAAATAAAATCATAAGAATATGTAAAAAATTATAGGAACGACACAAGTTCGTGTAGAAAAAAATAAGTAGAAAAATGTTACATATCATGTAAATACTACAAGCATTAACCAACAAATAACATTTTAAAACCAATGCACGGTGACAACGAAATTTATATATACCAATATTACACGAATGTGGAAGATACATTATGTTTATGTTTAATATTTCACATAAAACAAAGGAATGAAATAGACCCAATTAAATCTGAAGTCCGATTTAACGTTGGAGATTTACATCAATCACAATCACCTCTCAGATCTTGGCAGGCTTTAGAAATTCATTGACGTAACATGCAACCCACAGCAAATCAATGAAAAATGTGTATCCATGAGATTTCCACATTTGTGTGGATATACTTACATATGCGCATGCATGCACACACACACACACACACACACACACACAAACACAAACACACACACATAAGCATCCCCATACATGCACACAAATATACACACAACCATAAATACTATATATCTATATTTTATTTTAATCAGGAAATTAGTGGAATCCACATTACAATCGTTTCCGTATGTGAACTATTTTATCATTTAATACCTTTATATCCGTTTATGATTTCATATTCCTATGATATATATGGCATATATTACATAACACTGTATAAAACACGAAATTTAAAAAATCGTTTGTTTACAGAAGCGATTGTAACGTTGTTTTGACATCTTCATTTAAATTATTATTATCATTATTCAGTCTGAGGTGCTTCTATCGAGCTTACTGGATCTTACCTTGTAGTTGTGAAGTGGTCCCCTTTCAATTAGTCGGTGTCTCGCCGATCTTCCTTCAATTATTGATATATTATGCCAGTCAGGATCTTAGATAATGTGCTAATGAAGCTATTGCCAGGATTATAATTATCCCATCGATCAATCAATCAATCAATCAATCAATCAATCAATCAATCAATCAATCAATCAATCAATCAATCAATCAATCTATCAATCAATCAATCAATATATATATATGTGTACATATATATATGTGTGTGTGTGTGTGTGTGTGTGTGTGTGTGTGTATGTGTTAGGTTTTATGTGAAATTATATATGAAGAAAATTGGTATTAAACTTTAAACTGAAGGGGCATCATTCAATGATTTTTAGAGAGTACCTGTTTATTTTTGCAAAGAAATGGTTGATAGCGTCTCCGAAGTTTCAGTTTGGTTTTATACATGTGTATGCGTATGTGTATGTATGTTTGTATGTATGCATAATTTCTCTTTGAGCTTTATTTAAGTTCTTAAGAGAGTCCACGCCGGTTCCTAACAAAGTGACAAGATGTTTTTGAGTTAAAGATTTCCCGGTGTTTGTAAGTGTGTGGCTGAATCTGCGTCAGTTTAATTTGCTCCTAGCATTTTTAAGTCTTTGTGCCTATTTGTAAGTACAAAAACTAATACTTCTGCAATGGTAGGTGCAAATGAGAATTCATAGTAAGGGAACGGGAGCTGTAAATTCTGCATTGATTCACTATAATTTTTCTCTTCTCCCTTTACTTGTGATAGTACGTTCATATCCGTTGGGCAGTTCACCTCTACATATCTGCATGATTCTTGTTCCCTGTCCCATAGAACAATATCAGGTTTGTTATATTTTCACCGAATTGCTATTTTTATTGGAGTGTTCCACCAGCATTCCTTGTTTTTAAAGGTGTGAATACATGCTAGTTCTGACGTGCCTTTGATGTATGTCAGAGCAATCCTTCCTGCGGATAGCATTGTAAATAATCTTTGCAATAATATAATGCTTTAGGGGCAGGTAGTGTCTCGTAGATATTTTGAAGCAGCTGCTGATGATGTGAGTGGTATCTTCCACACTGGCATCGCAGAGCCGACATTTCCTATCATAACGTGGATGTCTGGTGGTATCATTGTCTTTCTTGTTTATCAGGTATTTAGGGGCTGTCTCATGTTAATGGATAGTAGAGGCATATCCTTGAAGGTAGGAAGTAATGTATCTATTACAAGTTCAGGAGAGGCTACACTTTCTGTCAATGTTGTTGTTATCCTCTGGCTTACGAGATATGTACCCATTCATTGCTTTTTGGTGGTATAATGCTTTCATCCCCTCCATATATCCATTTATGTATGTGTGTTTCCATGCTAGTTAGGTTGGTGTTAACTTAAGTATTATGAGAGCGAATTGGGGGGAAAAGTAGATATAAGAACCATCAAAGATTAGTCGACGAAAGAGAACATAACTGAATATACCAAGATATTAAGAAGCATAGAGGCGAGAAATTATGAGGGTGAATGGTCGAAAGGGAGTGGGGAGTAGCAAGATGGAGTGAGGAAGGCAGAGACTGATTAAGTAGACCAGATACACTAAAAAGAAGAAATGAAACCTGGTCATAAGTGGAAGATTCTGATAAAATGAAGGTAGAGTAGAATGAGAAAGGGGTGGAGCGCAAAGAGTAAAATGAGAAACAGGAAAAGAACTGATAATGAAAACGAAGCAAAGATAGCGTGCTAGTTAAATTGTGACGGACATAATGAAACACATTCAAACACAGTAGGTGAGTTATAATAACGTAGAGGTCACGTGGAGACAAGTCTGCCGAGCAAGATAACCTTCAAACATTGTCGCTGGCGGACATTTTAATTCTGTAGTAAATAGAGAATTATAAGGTTACTTATCTTGGAAAGTATTACGTTCTTTGCTTCAAGCGAGAAAACATGTTCATGTAAAATGAAAGATTTGAACATACTTATCAATTACTTAATTGTTTTTAATTTTACGGCGTTCTCTACTTTACACAAATATATACACATATAGAGGTACGCACGCCCCTACACACAAACACACAGACACAGACAGACACACACACACACACACACACATACACACACACACACACGCACACACACACACACACACACAAAGACACATATGAAAATGCGAGGAGTATACTTTTATGTGTGTATGACGGCGGTGTGATGGCAGAGACTTTAGAGCATCGGGTAAAATACTTAGCGGCTTTTCTTTCGGCTCTTTGCGTTCTGATTTCTCATCCCGACGAGGTCAGCTTGGCCTTTCATCCTTTTAGGGGGTCGATAAAATAAATACCAACTGAACACTAGGGTCTCGATAGAAATGACGTACACTCCGACTAAAAATTGCTGTCTGTGTGCTAAACTCAGAAAGAATGATATATGAATGTATATACATAAGTAGAAGTTTCTCTCTCTCTCTCTCTCTCTCTCTCTCTCTATTTATCTATCTATCTATCTATCTATCTATCTATCTATCTATCTATCTATCTATCTATCTGTCTGTCTGTCTGTCTGTCTGTCTATCTATCTATCTATCTATCTATCTATCTGTCTGTCTGTCTGTCTGTCTATCTATCTATCCATCTATCTATCTATCTATCTATCTATCTATCTATCTATCTATCTATCTATCTATCTATCTGTCTCTTCTTCTGACACAAAAACGCTCGTTCCCTCTCATGAGTGATTATAATGATTTAAAAATAGGGTAAGGAATAAACATATATTCAACCATACGTATGTATAGATAAATCTGTTTGAATTATGACTCTGAATAGTATGTTAAAAAAATAATAAACCTTTAATAGGAGAAAACTTCAGTGTAGAAAATATTGATAATGGAAAACTTGCATCCTTCTCCGTAGACATATTATCTTCTATTTTCAGGAACAGTTTGAGGTATTGGTGAACAGTCAACGGCACTGGAGAGCATAAAGATTAAAAAATCTACTACAGAAAAATTTGTAAGACTGCAAGACGCGACATGTTCAGCTGCAACAAAGATTACGAAGCTGTTGTCAAGGTAGCTGAAACGATTTTTTCTGGTAAGTACAGTCTTTTCGGAGTATTTTTGTTCATTTTCATGATTCTGATACTTTAATTTTTTTTTTTTTTGATGCAGATTTTTCAAAAAACAAGTGTCAAGGTTACAAGGAAAATGGAGAAAACTGAGTATCGTGCTGTCATAAAGTACCTTCATTTGAAAGGCATGACTCCATCAGAAATCCATGAAGATATGGTGAGAACCTTAACAGACAATGCTCCTTCATATGCAACAGTCAAACACTGGGTAAATGAATTCCAGCGTGGCAGGGAGAATGTAGAAGATGATCCAGCACCAATGAGACTTCCAGCTGCAATCACCGAGGACAACATTGACCTTGCTCTTGGTATGATAATGCAAGATCGCCGAATATCATGTCGTCAGATAGCCGAGAGACTGGGCATCTCAACTGAAAGAGCAGACAACATTGTGACAAAAGAACTTGGGTTCTCAAAGGTTTCTTGAAGTTGGGTCCCTCGCCTTTTGACGCCTGAACAGAAATGCACCAGGTGCACTTTGTCCACGGGCAATCTGGAACTTTTGAAGCTGATGAAGAGAATTTTCTTGCTCGTTTCATTACTATGGACGAAGGTTAAGTTCATCACTACCAGCCTGAAACTAAAGAACAATCAAAGCAGTGGAAGCACACATCTTCTGCTATCTCAAAGAAGGCCAGGGTCATTCCTTCAGCTGGTAAGGTCATGGCGTCAGTATTTTTGGATTCTCAAGGTGTCTTGCTGATCGATTAACTTGAAAAGGGTCACACCGTGACAGGGATGTATTATTCTCAGCTACTGAAATGCCTCCGAGATGCAATAAAAAAAAGGCCGGGACGACTCACCAGAGGAGTACTTTTTATCACGACAATGTTCCAGCCCACACCCCAGTGGTTGCCATGGCAACATTTCGTGATTGTGGATACGAACTTGTTCCCTATCCACTTTATTCACAAGATTTAGTCCTCTCTGATTTTCATCTATTCCCCAAAATGAAAAAAAGCCCTGGCTGGTCATCATTTTGCCAGTGACAATGACGTCATAGATGCTGTAGGAAGTTTCTTGGAATCTCAAACAAAAGAGTTCCTCAACGCCAGGATAATGACGCTTCAGCACCGATGGAGAAAGTGTTCAGCCATCGAGGGGGACTATGTTGAAAAATAATTCATCAGGAGTCTTGTACTATGTTTTTTTTTTTTTTTGAGGCTCAGAACTTTTCATACACCCTCGTATTAATATCTTTAAATGTTTGTTGTCTAGTGTTTGTGTTTGTTTATAAGATAGTTAGGGTTTTGTGTTTATTGACGATGCTGCCTTCACAAGACTTTTCGTTGGTTGTTTATGTTAGGGTTGTGGTGTGGTCTTTGTATTTTTATAGTTGTAGGCGCACAAATGTATGCCTAATGTGTGTATTGAGGAGTTTATGGTAGAGCCCGTAGTATCTGTGTGCGATGTGTAAGTAGGATTTTAAAACAATATTTTTGCGAGAGTTTTTTTTTTTTATGAATGGGTTCTCTTACCTTTTTAGAGGAAGGATATATGCGTGTGCGGGAATTTTGTAACTCATTAGAATTTTGCTTATTGACATTTATTCAAAACAATGTGTGTGTGTGCGTGCGTGTGTGTGCGTGTGTGTGTGTATGAATCCAAGCCCATTGTACGTATCTAGCGCTGGGCCGATATTTTCTAAACCTTGATGACTATTATTTTGCCGAGGATCATAAAACCTAAAATAAAATCCAAATACGCACATGCCGCATTCCCATGTGAAAAGAAAAATAAGACACCATCCAAAAATTCACCGGCATTATCGAAATTACAAGTTGATAATAACGTTTACTTATTCGATAAGTGTTATTGCATACCTGTTTGCGTAATACACCTTATTATTTCAACCAATCGCTGAAATTTTGAAACTGCTGTAAAGGTCTATCAAGTGCTACATGTTTTCTTCGCCAAATATATTTGAAGTTCTGTTTGCGTCATATCTTTTATAAATGATATAAATGACACAATGTCATCTGAACTTGCTTGATCGTCACTATTAAGACGGTCGAGGAATACGTCTTTAAACCCAACTCTTGGTCCCCAGGATTATAACCACCCTAGTTAGGAGGTTGTGACTTAAGAATTTTTATTATTCTTTTATTCGTTTCAGTCATATGGCTGAGTTCATGCTGGAACACCTCTGGGATCATGCACTTTTACATATCATTCTTCTTTGGCTGATTTATTCAAAGTGGTAGGATTTCATGTTACCACCCCGTATGTACTTTTCCCTTGGTTGTTTTGAAGTACAAGCATTCATTGAGTGATCAGGTATACCTTATACCTGCATCTCGCTAATAATGTGCAGGTGTGCATGGATGCGTGCGCATGTGTGTGTGTGCATTTCTGTGTATGACTTACAGTGCAAACGAAAGAAAATGGCCGCATTTTGCTGACGAAACATTAGCAAGCATCTGAGTCAGCGTGTTACTAAATATGTTTGTGCGTATATATATATATATATATATATATATATATATATATATATATATATATATATATATATATATATATATATATATATATATATATATATATATATATGTATATATATATATATATATATATGTATGTATGTATGTATATATATGTACATATACACATACTTGTATATATTATTATAAAAGCTGCAAAATATTCACAGAGATGTTACTCGAGCCCGTTCGTCAACCAGTTGTGTACCCATTTTGTGTGTGTATGTGTGTGTATATATATATATATGTGTGGAGGTTTGTGTGTATGCGTGTATGTATGTGTGTATCTACGCTATGAGGAGTTCATCCGCCTTTTGACAGGTCTTATTTTTCGTCCTGCAGGGTGTCCAACAACACCCCCCTCACCAAGCAAGCCTGGTGGGGTTGCCAGTTTAGTCGCAGACGACCCGACCATGCAACAGGTTGTACTGGATTACATGTTACGAGTAGCACTGAAGAGCGACCTGACAGGGCGGATGAACTCCTGAACAGTTAACGACCATCCAACAAAATGTCTGTAAATATGTATATATATGGATATATGTATATGTATGAATGTCTGTAAATATGTATATATGAAAAATTTTATTTTTTTATATATATATATATATTATTTTTAATATTAGTTTTTATCTTTTTCTATATATTATTTTATTTTATTTTTATTTATTTATTTTTTTTTTTTTTCATGAATGAGCTGCTCCACATCGGTCACCGGAGTGATATTTGATCACTTTACAGAGTTTCTGAGTGTCGGTTAGGTGTCTGGAATGGGACGGCTTACCTCGTGGGCAGGTAGAAGCTCTTTAACCTTGGTTGGTAATCTACCTAGGAGAAGGAAATCTCCGAAATAAAACCTGAGGCCTTGGAAATTCCTGGTTTTGTCAATTCTCTTGTCACACCGGTGAAAGTCTTCTTAGGCTAATTAGTGGGGGTAGTGCAGTGCAAGCTACACCCACTAAAAATTATTCATCTGCACAGGTACTTCCTGTACATCAGATCTTGATAAAATCATTGAATTGGTTGGTTGGCAGAAACCTAAAAATGCACCTGTAACTTATTTTAAAATGTCTGAAACAAATTCAGTAAATGGCAAAAAAGGTTTGGGAACATCAGGGGAACAGGTCTGGCCCGGCAGGTGTCCCAGTGTATCACAGGTTGGACCCGGTCGTCATCCTGCCACTGTGGTCAAATAGTCCTCAAGAAAAAGTAAAAATAAACGTCGTTTGAATTTCGGCTGTTGGAATGTGCGCACACTTCTTGATGATAATTTCAACAAGAGGCCGGAAAGGCGTACTGCACTTATTGCATGTGAGCTAAAGAAATATTCCCTTCATATAGTTGCGCTCTCTGAAACTCGTCTCTCTGGTGAGGGTCAAGTAATTGAATCTACTTATGGATATACTATCTTCTGGAAAGGCCTACCTAAGGGTCAGCGTAGATAATCTGGTGTTGGGTTTGCTCCCAAGAATACATTAGTATCCTCCATTGCAGAGCTTCCAAGTGGTATATCTGACCGGGTCATGTCATGCCGTATCAAACTGACAAAAGGTAGGTTTCTTACCGTTGTCAGTATTTATGCACCAACAATGTCCCATTCTGATGAAACTGTGGGACAGTTTTATGACAATCTAGCAAGATTATTGAGGAAAGTACCAATTTCTGATACTCTGGTCATTTTGGGAGATTTCAATGCAAGAGTTGGAAAGGACTATGTTTCATGGCCTGTTTTAGGTCGACATGGGATTGGAAAATGCAATAAAAATGGAGTAGCTCTTTTGACGTTTTGTACTGAGAATAATCTGGTTGTCACCAACACTCTGTTTAAGCAGAAAAATAAATATAAAACCACCTGGATGCACCCAAGATCTAAGCACTGGCATCTCATAGATTATATTTTGATTAAGAAACGTGATATGAAAGACGTTTCTAGCGTTTGGGTCATGAGAGGGGCAGAGAGCGGGACTGACCATCATCTACTGCGTGGCAAAATAGATTTTTCGATAAGACCTAAAATTAACAGTCTGGTCCTAAGATACCCAAAAAGTTAAATGTTGCAAACTTTAAATTATCAAGCAACTTGCAAAGATTCCACGACGCTATAGAAAGTATTAATCTTGACACAAACAATCTATGGGAAGATTTCAAAACAAAAGTATTTCAAGCTGCAAGTTTGTCAGTGGGATTTAAATCTCATAAATCCAGAGATTGGTTCTCAGATAGATCAGCAGAATTTCATGATCTACTTTTAGAAAAATAAAACTTAGGCAATACACTGCTCGGGGAGTGCAAACTGCTCTAAGGAAAATTAAACAAGAATGGTGGAATGATAGGGCAAAAGGTTCACAAGAAGCAGCTGATAGAAATGATGCCAGGGGTTTGTATTCTTATGTTAGGGAGGTATATGGTCCAAAATCTTCCTCAGTAGCTCCAGTGAGAACAGAAGATGGATGTTTTCTTCTAATTGACACCGCTACTACTCATAAGCGTTGGGTAGAACATTTTTCTACACTTTTGAATAGACCATCATCCGTTAACATGAGGACGATAGAAAAAATTGAAAAACTTCCAGTTATAGAAGAGATGGCATTTGAACCAATTCTAAATGACATTTATTCAGCTTTGAATAAGCTGAATAACAACAAGTCTCCAGGATCTGATGGAATCTGTGCAGAAGTCTTGAAATATGGGGGTGACAAAATGATGGAACTCTTAAATATTTTAATTTGTCACTGTTGGAGAAGTGAGAAAGTGTCTCGAGACTGGATTGTTGCCATTCTTGTCTCCTTATATAAATAGGGGTCAAAGGATCTGTGTGGTAATTTTCTTGGGATTTCCTTTTGTCTGTGGTTGGAAAGGTGCTCGCCCGCATTTTGTTAGAACGTTTAAATACCTTTATAGTTCCAAATATAGTGTCTGAGTCTCAGTGTGGTTTTCGTTCCTCCAGGGGCACAGCTGATTGTATCTTTACTGTCAGACAATTACAAGAGAAGTGCATTGAGCAGAATCTTTGTCTGTACCATTGCTTTGTTGATTTGAGCAAAGCATTCGATACTGTTAATCGAAGAAGTGCTCTGTGGTTAATTCTGGGGAAAATAGGTTGCCCAGAAAAGTTTATAAACATGGTCAGGGCTTTGCATCAGGATATGAGAGCTAGGGTTAAATTTGGTGGTAGGCTTTCTGAATCTTTTGCTGTGGAAAATGGAGTAAAGCAGGGAGACCTTGTTGCACCCACCCTCTTTGCAATATACTTTGCCGTTGTGGTGTCACATTCCTTTCAAAACTCTGAGGAGGGTATCTACATAAAATATCGAACAACGGGGAATGTTTTTAATTTGACCCGACTGAAGTTTAAAACGAAGGTTTTTACTTCACTTATTAGGGAACTTTTGTATGCTGACGATTGCGATCTTGTTAGTCATTCTGAAACGGGTCTGCAATCCCTTGGATCTGCATTTGACGCAGCTTGTGATGATTTTGGCCTGACCATCAATCTGAAAAAAAGCAGTTGTAATGTATCAACCTGTGCATGGTGCTGTTTGTAACCCCCCTAAAATTTTTATTAAGGGAAAGTTACTTGAGGTTGTCAATTCATTTGTCTACATGGAAAGCTCTATTCAAGATGATGGAAATCTTGATACGGAAATACACCTGCGAATTCAAAGGGTAGCAAAAGCTTTTGGTGGCTTTGAGTCGCGCGTCTGGCGCCAGCGACATATAAATAACAATACAAAGCTGGCTCTTTACAAATCATTTGTCTTAACATCCCTATTGTATTCCTGTAAAACTTGGACTTGTTATGAAAGGCATTTTAAACTGTTAGAACAATTCCACCAAAAATGCCTTCGTCATATTTTAAAAATTAAATGGAATTCTTTTACTCCAAACACAGATATCCTTGCATCTGCTGGCACACCCTCAATTAAAACTAAGATTTTCAGGAACCAATTGAAATGGTGTGGCCATATTGTTCGAATGGCACATGAACGCATGCCGAAAGAGCTGTTTTATGGTAAGCTTGCAGAGGGGAAACGCTATTGGCATAAACCTAAAAAAAGGTTTAAGGATGGCATAAGGACTACTATGAAGTCACTTGGAATGGTTCCAGAAGATATAGAAACCCTCGCTTCAGATCGAGCTGGATGGCGAACAAAAGTGTGAAATGAAATGAAAGCGGTTGAAGAGGCCAGGATAACGCAAGCAAGACTCAAAAGATATTTAAGGAAGAATGTAAAGATCGAGAAGGTGAATGACAAGGACCTTTTTGTGTGCACAGTCTGTGACAGACCATGCCTGTCTTTGGCTGGCCTCAAATCTCACCTGCAAACCCATGGAAAATAAACTTCAACCAACTATTCTGACTATATGTCTGTGCACACGTTTGAATGCGATGTATTCCAGAAGGCTTGCAAATCCAATGGTGGTCTTAAAAGACATGTTAGGATTCACAATGAGCAGAGCTTACCTGCAGGTATTGGTAGTTCAAACAGAGGTGCAATCTGTGTGGGTGTTTTTTTTCAAAACATCGTCTTGTTTAAAAAGCCACATCAGACGCCATGAAAGGGCTAAGGTGTAGGTACAGGAGGTGTTCAGACTCTGTGTAAGGAGTAGACAACCACCATGTATGCTATGAAGTATTCCGATGCTGTGAAATATACTGTGAAAAAACACTGACTTCTGAAATTTGTCCTCTCTTTCTTGGTCATGTATTCCTGATGCTCGATTAGAGCGCTAATTAGTTGTGCTGTATAAGGGGATAATTATCTTATTTTTTCTACATG
>NC_142928.1:119351192-119356192 GCF_046866305.1 Octopus bimaculoides | reverse complement strand
TGTGTGTGTGTGTATGTGTATATATATATAAAGGAATACCAAAAATGAGACATGAACGCAAAGCATCCACTCTGACGATACAAAAATAAACAAGGACGGGTTATTCGGAGTTTTCTTTGTTCAGTCGAGTTTCACATTATCTTTGCAATTTCGGCTGGTTATACTCGAGATTGCTCCAATCTGGCCAGCCCCAAGCAAAAACTAAGCTAGGAGCATTAGATTCCTTGGAAGAAAGCAGCGAATGCATACGAAAACTAGGACGGAAAAAACAGAGAAATGGTACACAAATACAAATGCAAATAAAAGACATTAACAAGTTTCTTTCGACTAAGGACGAATTAAATTAAGTTGGCGTGGGTGGAAGTGAAGCCTTACGGCAGGGATATAAGACATGACAGGCATAGGGAGGAATATAGATGTTGCACGGATGGTAGTCGAACCAAGAAAAAGAGGACAGGCTTGGCCGAACACCGGTCACGTGGAGAGAGAAGAGAGAGAGGTAGAGGCAGAGGGATAGAAGAATTAGGGAGGGACGAGAAAAAGGAAAAGAGACAGGTTGAAATGAAAGAGGATGGAAGGTGAGAATGAAGAAACAGCCTAACCGAGGCAATGATCTCAAGGGTGAATCTTATTCTATATTATGGCATTTCAAACCAGGCAGGATTTAGTGTTCATAGTTTTATAAACGGTTTTACCCAGCTCATGTATTCTTTCAGATTCTTGCAAAGTCCAACTTACAATCTAAACGTTCCTTTGTATACTTGTCTCTTTGCTTTGGGTAAAAATATTCGCATATTGTCACGCTTGGTTGTATCCTCCTACCGGACAAATGTACTTGGTTTCTGAAGCCCCTTTCTGGTTCGATTTAAAATACTAGTTTCTAACACAATACCACAGAGTGTTGCCATATGAATCTCATCACCCCACAGAATTTCTCTCAACTGCAAACAACATAGTGAATTGTTAATTATTAATTATTAATGTTTTCATAGATATTCACTAAAATCGGTGAAACCTATAATCTTCGATAAAAGTTTACCAGAATAACGAAGGATACTTGTGAAACTTATCTGTCAGTCGTCAGCAACACATTGCACTACAAGCCAGCCGCAACACCCAGCACTGATCCCCATGTATCTCCAAATAGCCCTAATGAGCCCAATCCGATCGACAGCTATTAGGAACATCAACGGATGTGAACCAAACAATAAGAAAGATTCTTAATAGACATCAACTGCCTTACTTAGAAGCAGTGAAAGCTTGGAGTGATTTCCTCGTTTAAACTATTGCAATTTTGATTCTACACACACGCGCGCACACACACACACACACACAGACACACACACACACACACACACACACACACATCCACCCCCCCCCCCCCCCACACGCACACACACACACATACACGCACGCACACACACACACACACACACACACACACACACACACATGAACACATAACGCAGTTATGCATTTGACGTAATGTTAAATGTAATTAGATATAATATAGTAATGAGTCAATGTGCTGTAGACAAATATAATCTGGCATAAAACTGTCGGCTGAGTTTTATTAGCATGTATGTACGCTTGTATATTTATACGTGCATACAAATGTATGATATAAGAATATTTATAAATAAATGCAATAAAAATATATTAGGAAATGCCTCTGGGACAGTAGGTTAATGATCTTACGTATTTCTAAAAGGCAAAAATATCTTGTATTACGACTCTAAAATGTAATAAAATATATTTTAATAATAACAATAATAATAATAATAATAATAATAATAATAATAATAATAATAATAATAATAACAACAATAATAATAACAATAATAATAATAATAATAATAATAATAACAACAACAACAACAACAATAATAATAATGATGATGATTATTCTGATGATGATGATGAGGGGGAGGATGAGGGAGGGAGAAGAAGATGACGTAGAAGAGTTGGTTGTGGTTGTGGTTGAGGTGGATGATATTAATATTACATATGGTGCAAGGGCAAGTGCTGCAAAGGGTTAATAAATAAAGCAACAACGACAATGGTGACGAAAACGATGACGATGACATCTTTAATAGGCCCTAAATTCGTAATATAATAAGAAATAAATCAAAAGGATCGTGCTCGTAACCAATAACAGTTGTTCAAATTTGATAACTTCCAGAATTTTCAGTCAATCAGAAAACAGCGCGTTAGCTGCCTCTTCCTTCACCAGTTGTAGTGGTGGTGGTTGTAGGGGGCATCGGCATGTCAAAACATTTCTAGAAATAACAGACAAAACATTAAAATATACACGAATGAAATTAATATTAAAACATTCGCGAGCAGAATTGAAACGCTGTTTGAGTTTTCTTTTCAGCGTTGAATGTTCACCATCCCACTTACATTGCACACACACACACACACACACACATACACACACACACACACACACACACACACACAAAGAAACACACACACACACATACACACACACACACACACATACACACACACATACTCACACAGAGTTGAAACGCTCCCACTACCGGTTTGCCATCACCCCTTCCTTCCTTATTCATCTATCACCCCTTCCTTTCTCATTCATATGTTGTGACGGAGAAAAATATAAGAATATTATTATAGTAGAAGATTATTTTTCTCGTATCTCCTTCTCCTCCTTGTGCACATGCGCAGCATCTTTGGTTATTATGGAAACAAACTTTTTCGCTACGGTGATGTGTAAAATATTCGCTTCTGATTGGCTAAAACACCCAACTTCTGCACATTTTAAAAACTAATAAATTTTAAATTATGGATTTATACGAAAAATTAATTTCATTGTCATAATTAGTGTACAAAATTTAATCCATTCGCCAAATTTGAAAACAATTCGAGCAAAATTGTCAACAGTGTCGAAAACCACAAAGATGCCAAAGTAGTTGTTTGAATTTTAGGTTTGATGCATATAATTAAAAATCTTAGCAGCTATATATATAAATCCATCTATTGTCGAGAATCAAGTCAGTGAATCTCCGTGAGTCACAGCATATGATCATCCTGAGAAAAAGTCCGGAGTAGGTAAGTGCGGAAGTGCGTCAAAGACTATATCAAACGATGGATTCGAAACAAGACACTGGCTGGTTGTCTGCATAAACCACAAGACAGATGAAAGTGAAGAGTCTTACAAAGCCAACTCTTGGACTTCGAAGGTCACCACGGCTGAAGACTAATCCATATTCACATATGTATTTATGATTTCTAAGGTTCTAGTTTGTGACAGCTGGGTAGTAGGCTGATATGCAGGAAGTTAACAAGAAAGAAAAATTGTGCAGGGAATAATAGGGTTCTGTTATGCAATCACTAATATGTTCGCCTGGCAAGCACTACGAAATTCATCTTTCGTATTTGCTATTTCTGTCTCAATTTGGAGCGTATAATATCTAATATAATTTTACATTTTAATCCAATGTTTCCAATCGTTGTCAGCACTTAAAACTATGCATATTTGAAGCCAAGGATTGAATACAAACACAATTATTAAATTATATTGTGTAAGTGAGGGAAAAGACTAAGAAAAATAATTGTTGTTTGGTAGCCGACTAGTCTGCAAAAATAAAATGAAATTAAATGATGATAATATCGACTATATATATATGTGTGTGTGTGTGTGTGTGTGTGTGTGTGTGTGTGTGTGTGTATTTATGTACATGTGTGTGTATTTATGTACGTGTGTATGTATGAATATATTTTTGTATGTGTGTGTGTGTGTGTGTGTGTGTGTGTGTGTGTGTGCGCAAAGTGAGTAATGCGATCCGTAAAATTGGATTCTACTTTGCTTTAATCAGATAGATGCAATCGGCAATAAAACATATTAAACGTTGGCAATAACATTGGTTTGAAAGATAAAAATTCAGTAGTATTTTACAAACAATTTTACACGCAATAAATATGTGACTTCAGCGTGGTGGATTGCCAGGAACTTTGGAACGTCTGACAAAATGCCATACGGTGTTTAGCCATGTCCCTCTACTTTCTGACATGAAATCTCACTGGAATGGATTTTGAATTCCATGATTCAGGTCTCCATGAAAGTAGGTATCTGTTAAATATTGGTGTATTGGCCCTATGTTAGAAATAAATAAAGACAGAAGAACAGAATCTTCTGCTGAGTGTATTTTGAGGTGCTTTCTAGTGTCATTTGACGTCTATCTCTAGGATGTAGATGCCGTTTTCTCAGAATCCTTATTTATAATTGTATCTATATATCTATATCTACATCTAATCTATCTATCTATCTATCTATCTATCTATCTATCCATCATCTATCTATCTATATACATACCCTCCATATATATATATATATATATATATATATATATATATATATATATATATATATATATATATATATATATACATATATATATGGATAAGTTGATAGATAGACATGGATATAAATATATGCTTAATAAAGTTTAATTAAAAGTTTAAAAATCATGAAGAAATACTTCATACCACAGAAAATAATGGAAAAATAATTCAAAAATGCACTAGGAGTTTAACTTTATCTAATTTCTAAGTATAATATCCATCAACGTTTGAGTATAACTTTAATGTAAAGTATATATTAAAAACAGGCGTAGATCTTTCCAACCGATTCCAAGCATGATTCTTTTCATGGTCACCAAATGGTTCTGTTTCATTAACTAAGTTTTTTACGTAATTAAAAACAATCTATAAACAGAGTAAAACATGAATTAAATTTTCACATGATATGCACATAATTTTTTAATCATAATTTTGAATGCAGACACATTCATAGCTAATAATCTTTTTGTTTATAAATTCTATAAAATGTTTCTGCCTATTTTCATAAAAACTAAAACAAAATAATAAAATATAAGATAAAATGGCCATAGATTTCGTGCTCTGGTTATTCATCAGAATTCTAACCAACATTTGATACTTTCGATTCCGTAATTTTTTCTTATATAAATTTA
>NC_142928.1:119323692-119346192 GCF_046866305.1 Octopus bimaculoides | reverse complement strand
CGCGCACACACACACACACACACACACACACACATATATATATACACACACAGAGACATATATGTACACACACACACACACACACACACACATACACACACATATATATATACTGAGAGAGAGAGAGAGAGAGAGAGAGATACGTACATAACTATCTATCTTTCTGTATATATATATATATATATATATATATATATATATATATATATATATATATATATATATATATATATTTATATATATATATATATATATATATGTATATATATATATATATATAATTGCAGCGTGGAAGGTGTTTATAAGCCATTTAAAATAACACACAAAATCCGGTAGATTCACTTCAACATTTAAATTTAATTTGTCAAAATATTTTCGTCGCTTTGAGACCGCGACCTGTTCACTGACAAAATTCTGTGCTGCATCTGCGAAAGAAATAGTTAGTTCATGATATATATGTACATGTGTATGTATGTATGTATGTATGTATGTATGTATGTATGTAAGTGCGTGTACATGTGTGCGCGTATGCATCTGTGTACATGCGTATGCATGTGTGCATGCCTATACACATGTATGTACATATGTATATATGTATGTAATTGAGTATGCACGTATGTACTTATGGATGTACGTGAGTAATAGGGTAAGTGTGTAGACGTGTTTGTGTGTGTGTGTGTGTGTGTGTGTGTGTGTGTGTGTGCATATGTATGTACATGTGAATGTATGTTTATGTACTGATATGTGTGTCAGTTCAAGTTGTATACATGACAGTTACTTTGTTGAAGGTTGTATATACGCACATATATATATATATGCATATACACATGTAATCATTTTCCGTAGACACGCTTATGTCGCTTGAGGCCACCTGATGTCCCGCAGACATTTTAGCAAACGAAACAAGTTGACTCAGTTTGCTCCATGGTCTAAGAGTGGCACCAGACATCTTTGAAAAAGTATAGATAATTATACGCACATACTCAAGCATGAAAACCCGCATGCTGCAGGTGTATATATAGACATATATACATGCATAATTGCAGAGTATTTCTAGAATAGCTGAACATTTGGAGCCTATGTCGTTGAGGAAATATTTCCATGTAACTCAGCGATTCCGTTTTTTTTTTTTTTTACATTCTATGTTTCCTTCACACTGTTCTGTGTTCCTAGCAGACGTTACACTCATAATCTTCTTAGCTTTCTCTCAGAAGATGGATCTACTATTATGTTTTACTAAGAATAATCCTTCATCAACAATGGAACTGCTAACTGCTATTATCTTTTACTCGAGATGAACTTGCTACTAATATCGATGAACCGGTCATTAATATCCTTTATTAAGTATATTCCTTAATTCTTTTTCCTATAAGTTACTTCCTGTGATCTGTGTATGTATTTCGAAAATCTGTTCAGGCTGATGTTATCTCGTGTAGTCTCATCCAAAAAAGGAGACAAGTACCAACGCATCCATGTAGCTCCCTTGAAAAGTTGTGAAGATCTCATATGAATACATTGGTTGCGTTGTTAACCCACAAATAAAGAATATTTATACACCAGTTCGGTGTTGTGCACTCATATCAATATTGAGCGACAGACCACACGTGTGTGCACGTTTTTACATGCGTGTGCGCTTGTACGAGCACGTGTACGTGCGCTAGGCCACGAGTGTCTGTGTTCGTTTGTATGCAATAATTTTTTTTCGCTATATTGTATGTTTGTTTCTTTTTGTATCTGCTCTTTGTTATTCATCTTCTATTACAAAGAAGCAGCATCTGTCAATTTACCACATCTACCTACGAAGCCTGAGAGGTAAATATGTAGTAATAAGTTGTGCAAAACAGAGTTTATTTTAATAAGAAACCTCTTGAAAATCAACTGAGGAGACCCATCTACACTGAAGAATGCACCACAACCACTCACGAACTATCGATGCAAGATGAGTTCAAACTATTGTAGTGATCAATAAAGATTTTCCTATATTCTATCTTCCGTCTCTTCCAATAATCGCATACATGAAGAAGACTGAGCGATTCCTGTGGTAGATCCAATGAACATGCTTCACCGGCAAACTACCAAGTATATATCATATCCTTTATTAATTAGGAAGTAGGCTACGGATCCCCGGTTCTCTCCCTACTTGACGGTGACTACCATAACTCCAGCCCCCGCTATGAAATTGGACCCTAGTAGCTCATTAATTGGAGTACTCATACAGCATACTTAATAGTTTAAATCACCAGTGGCCTAAACTCTTCCTATTCTCCCTCTCTCTGTTTTTCTTTTTGTGTGTGTCTTTGTTGACGTACACTTTCGCTAGTTTTCTTACAAAGGGGTCTTATGCTCTTAGCTTAGACTTTTTGGGGGCAACCAGATCGAACCATCTCAAGTGTAACTGCCCGAAATCGCCGTGACTTCTGGAACTTGACTGAGGAAAGAAAGCCTCGAATGATCCGTCTGTTTTTGCCTGTCCTGCTAATTGTTGTTTCTCTTGTCCGCCTTTGTATCGTCTTTCTGTCCGAATATTTTAATGTGCTCTATTGCGCTTTTGTTCCATTTTGATATACATCTATCTATCTATCTATCTATCTATCTATCTATCTATCTATCTATCTATCTATCTATCTATTTAGGACGATAACTCACAAGGTAAGAGTGTATCCATGTCTAGCGTGCCAATTTTCTGTCTGTTCCTTAACTGTCCTTCGGGTCAGTTTTGGGATGGATATATATATATATATATATATATATATATATATATATATATATATATATATATATATATATATATATATGTGTGTACACATATATTTCGCTTAGGCATTACGAGACTAATAACACGGTGTAGAACTCAATATATGTATGTTTCAGAACGAAGTGTCGGTTGAGTGTGGAGCGGTTATAAGAGAAAGTAAGATGACAAAGGAATAAATGACCATCTTATGAACTACAGCCGTTTCTGCTATAAGATGCAGCGGATCCTCAGTTGGCTGATGGAATGTGCGCACACTTCTAGATGATAATTTCAACAAAAGCCAGAAAAGTGTACTGCGCTTATTGCATGTGAGTTTAAAAAATATTCCCATGATATAGTTGCTGAAACTCCTCTCTCTGGTGGGGGTCAAATAAATGAACCTACTTATGGATATACTGTATTCTGCAGAGGCCTACCTGCGGGTCAGTGTAGAGAGTCTGGTGTTGGGTTTCCACTCAAGAATTCATTAGTATCCTCCATTGCAGAATTTCCAAGTGGTATATCTGAACGAACCATGTCATGCTGTATAAAACTGACAAAATATAGGTTTCTTACCGTTGTCCGTATTTATGCACAAACAATGTCTCATTTCGATTAAGCTGTATGACAATTTTATGATGATCTAGTGCAGTTATTCAAGAAAATACCAATTTCTGACAAGCCTCGCTTTGTCTGTATTTGACCGCACCACAGCTTGATAATCGGTGATGGTGAGTTTATGTCACCGTAAAATAGCGGTTCGGCCAAAGAGAGCGATAGAATAAGTACTAGCCTTAAAAAATAATAAAATATCGGGTCGATACGTTCGACAAAATTTCTTCACGGCAATGCCCCAGGATATGATAAATGATAAAGGATACTAAGACAAGGACCTTCAACCATGCTCTGTAGGAGTACCTCCAAATACATCGAATACAGGAGCATGGAGACTGAATAGTCCTTCATACTGATTATTAGACAATGAAGACCAGATGTATGTCACATTATCTGTTTACATTTGGAAATTAGGCAAATTTTTCCAAAAGTCTACTTTATGTGAGTGTATAAATTTGTAAATAATAACACGATTGTATCTAATATGTTGTATATATAATGATATTTGTGTTAATTTACAGGCTCATGTAGCTACAGATAATTCAGTGTTTATTATAGGCACATATGTATATAAATATGTGTTTTATATGTATAATCTGTGGTTTGGTGTGTGTATGTTTGCGTGTGTTTATAAACAATATATAGTGTACGAGTGTGAGTAAATGTTTGTTTTTTGTACTAATGCGTCTATATATTTATTGATGCTGATACTTACTTTGTGTGTGCGTGTATGTCTGTATGTATGTATATATATATATATATATATATATATATATATATATATATATATATATATATATATATATATATATGTATGTATATGCATTTTGTTTACTGTAAGAATATTAGGGGTATGTCTGTATGCATGCAACAATTTGCAGCATTATATTCATTTTATTTTTGCAGGTTTCTGTTACTAGATAGAAGCGGGAAACTGTGAAAAGCAATGAACAGAATGAGAAACAAGGAAATTGCATAGTGATATATATATATATATATATATAATATATATATATATATATATATATATATATATATATATATATATATATATATATATATATATATATATATATATATATATATATATATATATATAGATAGATAGATAGATAGATAGATAGATAGATAGATAGATAGATAGATAGTAAGAGAGAGAGAGAGATAGAGAAAGGAGGAGAGTAAGACAAAGACTTAAGGAGAGAGGGAGGAAGAAAATGAGCATGACGAAAGAAATTGGATATATAAGTGAGAAAAATCAAAAAATAAAATGTTAAATATGAAGAAACTGTGAGCTTACCCTGATGCACGCACACACAATCACACGTACACAGACGCACAGACTCATACACACACACACACGCGCACATGCACACATACTCACATATAGGAATGTACATGGATACATAGATACATGTCTGTGTGCGTGTATTTTCATGTGTATGTTTGTGTGTGGAAACGTATTTGCGAGTGAGCCTACATAGCTTTATGATGTATTTGTTTATCGATTTCTGTCATTCACTGACTCATCGTTGCTAATTCTTATCTTCGGCTGATTTCAAAACGAGTCTGCGACCTTCTCTCATTGCACCAATCAAAAGTATTGCCTCTTGTTTCTGACCTTTTCTTTCTTTCTTTCTTTATTTCTTTCTTTCTTTCTCCGACCTCTGTGACAGGCTAACTAATGATCCTTCCTCAAAATTATCAATGTCATCGTCGGTGCTGTCGTCATTGTCGGCTGCCTCTTTCTGTCTTATAATAATTATTATCATCAACTTTATTTGTCGCCATCTACATCTGACTCTTCCTTCAACCCATTATCTTCGTCGTCGTCATCATCATCATCATCATCATCATCATCATCATCATCATCATCATAGCTACTGACGACAGAAACACCACCACTTCTTCAATGACATCATTGTTATCGTCTTCCTCACCTTCACCATTCTCTTTGCAACGTGTTCCCCGAGCAGGCTAAAGATATGGCACATCCGGAGAAGAAATTTAGTGAAACTGCTTCAAGCAATTTCATTGGTTAACTCCATACTTTTGGTCTATTCGAGCAGAACTACTTAATCGCAATGAAATAAATGAGAACCATCATTAAATAAAACAAAAAAACACAGCACATCAAACATAATCAACGCAAACATTCACAGTTACAGACATTTATACATATACGTTTACTAATGGGTTGCCTGTACAAATATCTGTACGACATTCGTATAGATTTCTTCAATATGCATGAAAGTAGAAATTGTTGCCGGGAAGACCAAAATACAGTGAATGCGCAATTTTCATATTTTCATGTAGACATATGTCTACGTACTTGCATGCATACAAACATTCATCTACACGCACAGACACACACATATATATACGTACATACACGCATATATGCTTGTTCATGTGTGTATATGCTTATGTGTGTGTTTTCAATAGATGTGAATGCCCGTGCGCTCGTGCATCGAAACAATGCCTATAAAGTAAAAATTTATGCACGTGTTTTTCTTTTATTTTTTTACTGATTTCAATCATTTGGCTGCGGTCATACCGGAGCACCGGCTTAAAAGGCTTTTTTAGTCCAACAAATCATCCCCAGGATTTGCTCTTTGTAAGCCTAGTACTTACTCTATCGGTCTCTTTTGCCGAACCGATAAGTTACGGGAACGTAAACGCACTACCATCAGTTGTCAAGCACAAAGCTATGGTCGGCCTGAAATAGAAGACAATTGCCCAATGTGTCACACAGGGGAACTGAACCCAGAACCATGTGGCTGGGAAGCATGCTTCTTACCACAGAGCCCTGTAAAGTTTTCGCATATTTCTCATTATAGTAATATAATCAGCATAAAATATTTCTTTATTATCAATTTTATTGTTTGTATAGTGTGTTGAACAAAATACAATATGTATTTTCTTCCCCTTTTGCTCTGAGTTCAAATCCTGCTGTGTTTTCAAATTTGCCTTTAATCCTTTCCTGAACGACATTTCCAATCAAATTCTAGGCTCGATGATATCGACTGTGCTCCAACTTCAAAATTGCTATTAGCGCGTCGAACAAAATGCTTAGTGGCATTTCTTCTTCTAAGACCAAGTCCTTCCGAGATCAACTTTGCCTTTCAGTCTTTCAGAGTCGATAAAATAAAGTACTAGCGAAGTACCTGGGCAATGGCAGTCAATTATTCTCTCCTTGGTCTTGTGCGAAAAATTTACGCAATCCTCCTCCACTCCTCCACCCCCACCTTCACCACCTCCACCTTCACCACCTCCTCCTCCTCCTCCTCCTCCTCCTCCTCCTCCTCCTCCTCCTCCTCCTCCTCCTCCTCCTCCTCCTCCCCCTCCCCTCCTCCTCCGCATCATCATCATCATCGTTGGTCCTGTATGTGAAAGTGGTGCCAACAGATTAGTAGCCGTTTTAGCTTCGACGGAGGCAGGACGGCCAGATTTCTGTAGATATGTAGATATAGAACTTTCCGGGTGATTCCGGTTCCTTACTTCTAATGGAACTGTACTTCAGATACACAGACGAACTGTGTATGAAAAGTACAATGAAAATGAAGTACAAAAGTTTTGAATTCCTACTTTGTGTTGTGACTCATTTTTATGCTATTTTCCTTTTTCCTTTCGCATTATGATAACTTCAGCCAGCGATTTGGCTGCATTTTTAGTTTTCCACGAACAGCAAGTAATATCATAGCATTTCTCTTTTTTAATTGAGGTTTTTCCCGGCATATCTTGGAGGGAATCTTATAGTCCTTGACATGAGGGAAAATTTTGACCGTTTCCAATTCTTCGTAGGTATAGATATATAAATTTTCTCAAATGGCAAAAAAAAAAAAAAAAAAAAATCAGTTACAGAATTATCCTTTCTGTATTTCTTTTCTTGTAAGTGTGAAAGGATCAAATTCTGTATGTTCAATAGCATTGAAAGAAGGTCTGTGCTCATACATCTTCAACATTAATGGACGATAGATATTCCTTCGTTGGCGTTTGACAGGGATAATTCTGTCCCGTCGATTTCAGGAAAATGTTTTCTCACATGAAGGTGATGGGACCAATAGCAGAAAATTCAAATGCATTGAACTCTTATTAGGTTTATGTTGACTATTTCACCAAAACGTAGATATATACCTCAATAGTTTCTTCTTTGTATCATATTAACGTGAATATTTGTGTTAAATATAGTAATAAAAGTCGGATTTCAATAAATGCATCTTGCGAAAAGAAATAAAGATCGATTCATTAGAAACCTGCATTAGACAGAGGAATAATAGAGAAGACAGAAAATGTCCTATGAAGGAGAATACTAATGCCAGTAGACGAAATAATTTTTAGAAATGTTGACGTCAAAAGAAGATATTGATTATTAATCAACAAATACATTTAAGGAAACATACAACAAAGTGAAAAATTACAAGTTGTTTGCCTTTGAAATGCATAACAGGAGAAGAGGTAACAGACAAATAGTGTTCGGTCGAGTAAGTTGAAGAATTGCTGAAGTTAGGAAGAAAACATGAAAGTTGTTGAAGAAATACGTGCAGAGGAAAGGAACATAAAGAGTAACTATCTGTAGTCTGGCATCTAATTCACCTTTATTAATAATTAAATTGTTTCAATATATTTAAGGTGTTAGATCCGGTCTCAAGTCTTTATGGTGATAGTTTCTCTTTTAGTTATACAGGAAGCAGAATGTAAAACCTGCAGCGAGAGAGGTGAAAAAGGTATGGTAGATTAGATAGATAAGTGGATAGATACAAAATGCAGTGAGCAGTGTGTGAAACCACTTATAAGAAATGATTAAATGAATTGGATCTACGGTGTCCGACTCAACCTTACAGAAATCTGTAATTATATTTTACTTTAATTATTGTAGTTATTGTACCTTTTTTTTTTTTTACTTATTTCTGTGCAAATATATATATATGCACGAATGAATGCATGTGTACATTCATATATATATATATATATATATATATATATATATATATATATACGAACGCGAATACACACGCACAAACACATATACACACATGCTCACACACATATATAACATATATACATATACATATATGTAGATATGTAAGCACGTTCACAACTCTTTCACTCCTGTTAACTGAAATTTCTAACCGTATTCATATACTATACTTATATAATCGATTCCGCTTCCAAATTTGTAACTTTGACCTGCCTATGTTATGCTTGCGTCTCTTTGAAATATATTACATTTTTAAACACGTGTGCATGTATGTATGTAAGATCACTTGAGTATTGTAGCGTAGTAAATTTTTACTGAAGTCCGTTTGCTGTCTTTTTGACCAGTGATTATAAAAGAGGAGGTAAGGTATTCATAACCCGAGTCTGCAAATAACTTTTGATTACTAATTTGATACAGTAAATTTACTTGTATTTATAATTTCTTCTAGTCTTGCTTTTGCGCCAGAAAAGGCACTATTTTCAGAATATTTTTGAGATCTTACAACAACTTGTTAAGCCTAACTTTTAGTATCGATGCATACTCAGAATGTTTATGGAAGCTATTCCAGAAACTTTCTTAATACTTAAAGTTATCAGAATAAAAATGCCAGAGGCCAAGAGTTAAGATTTGAATGAAGTTTCTAAAACTATATATTCTATTTATGCTGCTATATTCTTATAGTATGGTCACAGTTGAAAGAACGGTGTTCATGACTCTCTCTGTGTTTAGGATCTTGAGTAGTGGGAAGGCAGGTTATACTTAAATCCGAGGCGTAACTTGAATGACTGTAAGAGAATAGCCACTACCAATTTAACCCAACAGCCAGGTGGTGGTTAAAGCAGGCGAAGATATTTACGTCATAATTGAGCATTTCGTCTCTTAAAATATTGAAGGATTATTAACTCGTACACGAAACTAATAGCGAATTTTGAAATTCAATAATTTTCAGTTCTGTTTCTATATATAGTTTGTTCTTTCCCACTCCCGTCATATCACTCCATGTAGCCGTTGCTGCTGTTATTCTCTTGGAGACTTATATTAAACTCACGGCAGCTTTGAACAAGTAAAACTATGATCAAAGGCGTTAAGGTAGTGATTATACCCTCTTAGATACGTATGGTCTGTATCAGATTTGATGGTGAGTTGGTTAATATTTCTAGCAAATTAAATAGACGCTGCAGGCAGCCTCCTTGGCTCATTTTGTTGATAAACTTAAGTAGTATAAATCTACTGTTTACACACTTATGTCTCGACATCTGCTATATAAAGTTTTGTACTTAGGACAAAAATAATAAGTATTATTTCTACTTGTAAACAGCAAGGCATAGTTTAAAACCTGTTAGCCAAGACTGATTTGTACTAGGAGGCTCAAGTGAGGTAACCACAAACTTCAGTTTTCATACTTCTCAGATTTCGTTTCAACGTATTGTAATCTTTAGATTAGCAATAAACGAGGCATCTTGTACTCCTTTGACAGAAAAACAACTTTATTTTTCTTTTCTTACTTTGTTTCATTCTTTTGTTTTTCACTTCTTTAATTTATATACCTGTTCATTTTCTATAAGGCTTCTCAACTTACAATTTTTTAAAGTTTATTATTGTTTTTGATAGATAAATATACTCGCATAACACATACAGAAACACGCCGGTGAAAAACACACACACACATACACACACGCACGCATGCACACGCACGCATGCACACGCACATACACAGACACACAAATAAACACACACACACACACACTTATCTATATATGTGTGCGAGCATGTGCTTATGTATGAGTTTTGTGTCCAGTAAAATAGATAAGCACAAGTGCGTGTGTGTTTGTGTTTGGTTGAGTGTTAGGAAAAAGGACAACAAAAACCAAGGCAGGACGAATATCTCAAGTCATTTAGAATATTTAATTAGAGTAGGTGACTTTGATGTAATGAATCAATTAATTAGTTAATTAACTAATTAATTATTGGATGTCTTACAGCCGTTTCAGTGATTTCCCAAGTAATAGGTGAGCACTAGGTATTCCGTCATCAGAGACAAGGTGAGTATGTATGAAAGTTCTAGACGGGGAATTCACAGTTTATAAAGGAATAAAACAGTAGATAAAAAAATAAAGAGTAAAACAGTAGATAGAAGAATACAGACAGGAGAATAAAGTTCACTCATCATCTTCCAGAAATTGGTCTGTACTTCTGTGAAGGTATAAGTCCTTAATTATAATCCCAGGTAAATCCAGGCAGTATTTTGGCAGTATTTTGAATGTTGCGTTCATGTTGAAAAAAGAGATCAAATAGTTAGCTAGTATGAAAATTGTCCACATGGGTATATAGAGGGAAAATAACAGACATCACGATAGACAGATATTGGGTGTAAGTAAATAGAAGTGAGAGGAGAAAGAGAGAAAAGAAAGGAAGGAATGAATGAGGGCGTGAGTAAAATCAAAGTCAAAAATCAAAAATCAAAATAAAGATAAGATGCCAGTATCATTCCTCGTTAGGGTCGGTTCGGAGTGAAGAGGTCAGGCATTAAGGTTTTTGGTAAAGCGGAGAAGGAGGGCATTTATGGCTATTAATTAGATAGAAGAATTCTAGGTTCGGTCAGGTCAGAAAGAATATTTATTTCAGTGGTCAGTAAGGATAGCTAAAAACAGAGGCCTAACTTAAGGGAGTACATATAAGATTAAATATACAATTAAATGGATAAAAGATTTAAAAAATGAATTAAAAATTAAGAATTAATTAAAAATTAAAAATCAAAAAAGATTATTGTAGCTAGCTAGCTTCTAAGATACATATGTTGATAGATGAAAGAGAAGAAAAACGTACGTAAGTTGCAACGAACGAATGTATATAGGCAAGTGTTATATGTGTTGATTTTGCTTGCATTTGGACCTATGTAAGAATCTAAAGGTACGATATAACTTTGCTTACATGTAGAGAATGCTTCGTGCTGTTTATTGAGTAATTGTGGAGAATCATGAATTAATATTTGGAGGGAATTCTTTCAGGCAGAGTATACACGTGGGGCGCTGGACTTGATATGGGACATCATAATCTTTTATGGCCCAGGATATCCTATAAGGTATTTTTCTATTTATCAGATGGTGTATATGATTGGCTAGGGGCGTGGATTTGCTTTGCTCCTGATATTTAAATGATTTCAGGTGTGCAGAATATCTCTATTCAAAATTAATAGCAACCCCGATGTAATGGATAGTAGAATTGAGCAGTATGTTGCGGACAATACTACGTTAAAACTTCTGCAATGGGCTTCTAGCAGGCTTTCAGTCTGAGACCGGCAGCTGCAGATATCTGTCTTAAGTGGGTTAGTTGTGGAAAGAGATCCTGCTGTACTATTATTGGACAAGCTAAAGCTTAGGGTGGTATTATGGGATTGGCTCGTATTATTATTATAATTATTATTATTATTATTATTATTATTATTATTGTTGTTGTTGTTGTTGTCGTCGTTGTTGTTGTTGTTGTTGTTGTTGTTGTTGTTGTTGTTGTTGTTGTTGTTGTTGTTGTTGCTGTTGTTGTTGTTGTTGTTGTTGTTGTTGTTGTTGTTGTTGTATTTCTCTTTATCCCAGAGCTCCTGTTGTCTTACATGCGTTAGAGCTCCTGGAGTCTCACATGCATAGCGAGTTTGCAGCCTCCGGTACCATGCTATCCATTCTTTTCAGCTATCTAATACTTTCCTGATTATTCTGGCCGTGCCAAGGAGGCAAACTTTTGTAACAGTTCTACTGGATACTCTATTTCAATTTTTTTTATATTCCCCTTGATGCTTTCAGATACTATTCCCAAGGACTCAACAATAATTGGCACTATATTCATCTTCTTCATTTTCCATAGCCGGGCTATTTCCTACTTCAAGGGTTGTATTTATCTATGTTTTCGCCTTTCTTCTTGACTATTCGTGGGTGAAAGAGGCATGCAACATCAACTATATAGCATATGTGGTGTATCTTGTCCACCACCACTAGCTCTGGTCTGTTATGCTCTAGCACCTGATCTGTTTGGATTGGGAAATCCCAGATGATTTTGCTCGCCTCCAGCTCCACCATTCTCTGCGGTTTGTCCTCATACGACGTCTTACCCTTTTCTGTCCCTCACCTTTCGTACAGTTTCACATGTAGCACTTCCGCTACCTGATCGTGTCGCCACAACTTCGGTTTTTGCAAGCGCTGTGCATCCAGTTAAGATGTGGTCCACTGTTTCATGCTGTTCATGACACATTCTGCATTTCGGGTCAGTGCCATGCCATCGTTCATAATTTTGTTGTGGTAAGCCCTGGTTGCTAAGCTTTGATCTTCTTCTTCTTCTTCTTCTTCTTCTTCTTCTTCTTCTTCTTCTTCTTCTTCTTCTTCTTCTTCTTCTTCTTCTTCTTCTTCTTCTTCTTCTTCTTCTTCTTCATTATCATCATCATCATTATTATTATTATTATTATTATTATTATTATTATTATTATTATTATTATTATTGTCATATGCTCTCAACAGATTAGACTGTTGGAAAAGAAAAGAACCATAACATCGGTCTACAACATGTAGCCTTAGAAGCCAAGAACCCCCCTATTGTACTAAACTAGCTTCATGCCTATTTCCTCTGTACATCTGCTCAAATCTTTAGTGATAGATCCCAATGCACCTATAATTACTGGGATACATTTTATCCGCACTTTCCATAGTCTCTGTAATTCAATATCTAATCGTCGTTTCTTTATTTTTTTTTTCTATACCTCTCATATTAATTTTTTTCATCATTTGGGACTGTAAAATCAATTATCTCGAAATTTCTACTGTCTTTATCTACTACTGCCAAATCAGGCCTTGTATCAGTCTGAATTTTAAGGTCCCTCAACATCTTGCATTTCTTACTTTCTAGTACTTTACTAGGTTCATGCCCATACCATTTATTAGTATGTTCAAATCCTAGCTTTTTACATAGCTCCCAATGGATTACTCTCCCTAGATTGTCATGTATTTTCTTGTATTCTTTCTGTGTCAGCAGGCTACATTCACTGACTATATGAGTAACGCTTTCCTCTTTTAATTTGCATAACCTACATTAGGAATCTACTTGGTTTCTGTCTATCTTGGCTTTTATCCAATTAGATCTTAATACTTGATCTTGTGCAGCTATTAACAAACTTTCTGTCTCCCTCTTCAACTTTCCTTTCTGTAATCATAACCATGTCTCACTACTGCTATTTGCTCGTTACTGCTATTTGGGAATCTACCATGCAATGCTTTCTCCAGCCAGTCAGATAATTTCTATTCTTTTTTCTGGTTTTTAACTTTCTTTTGGGTTTTTGGTTTCCCTATATCTTGCTGTGACTCTAGCAGCTTTAAATAAACTTTCTTTAGTATTACGTACATATGAGTCTATATCTGCTGTAGCTGACCCATGCAGTCTTCTACTGATATTAACAATCTTCCGCCTTCCTTTCTACGTACTCCGGCCCTTGTGTGGAGTCCTTCATTCATATTGATTAACTTTCTAGTTCTTCTGTCTAGCTTTGCTAATTCAGTTTTTGTCCAATCTACAAAAGCTGCTGAGTATCTAAGTAATGATGCTGCCCAGGTATTTACAGCCTTCACTAGATTCGGATCATCTAGCATTGACTTCATTAGCTTCCTCACCCTTTTGGTGTACTCCTTCTCAATTTTAGTTTCCATTTCTGTAGTTAGTACTCTGTCAGATTCTCATACTCCTAGATACTTATAAATCTCATCCTTTCAATGCTTTTAATGTTTGGCCACCTGGTAATTGGATGCCTTCGCTGTTGACCACTTGTCCTCTTCGCCTGACTAATATTGCACACTTATCTATGCTAAATTCCATACCTGTATCTTTGCTAAGGAGTCTTAGAATCTAAACTTCAGATCGTCCATGTAGAGCAAATGGATAATTTTTCCATTGCTATTTCTGAACTGATACCCTGCCTTTGCCTTCCTATATACTAAACGGAGAGGATCAAACATAAAGCAAATATTAAAGGGGACAACGTGTCCTTCTGTGAAATTACTCCCAAAAAGTGTGTCACCTGAGTATAGATCTACTTTCCATTTCTTCATGCTACAGCTAACTAATTCTCTTATGTTTTCTGCTATACTGAATACACTCAAACATTCACTTATCCATGAGTGTAGGATCATGTTAAAGGCATTCCTATAATCTATCTATGCTATTGTTAGATTTTACTTTCTAGTTTTTTCTTCATTTAGAACTACTTTGTCTATATATAGTAGATCATGCGTTCTTATAGCCTTCTTCCTGCAACATTTCTTTTCTTCTGGTACCATATTCTGGTTGTCAAGGAGCTCGTAAATGTTTTCTGAAAGCATTCCTGTTAACAGCTTCCACACTAATGGTAAGCAAGTAGTTGATCTATAGTTGCAAGTTGTTTCCTAAGCCCCCACCCCATGTAAACTATTAAATTTCTTTAGCCAGTAACCTTGAACAAAATCTGGTCCTGTGCCCTTCCAATTCGGCATTTTCCCTAACACTTTACTAATTAACGCACTAGTTAATCTTAGATCTGGCTGCTTCTCACTCACTACTTCTTCCCTCATACTGTATCTACATTATGATTGACTGGCTTATCCCAAGCATTACTCCAGAACTTTCTAGCTCCTTCTACATTACGTTTCTAATCTTCAGTATTTCGTTCTTCACTATTTATTTGGTTATAAAATTTCCTCTGGTCTGTCTCAAATAAGCTATTCTGTTCACACTGATCTATTCTTTTCTGATATCTGAAGATCTTACCTGCTAGTGCTATGATGCACTGTTTCAACTCTTCTAATACTGTTCCAAATCTTTTCTCATTGACTAAGTATCTTTTCTCAAAGGAAGTTTTGTATCTTGTGTTTCCTAACTTGTTTGTTTTTCAGGCTTCTATTCTACTCAGATTTTGTCTTAAAGTCTTCACTTTATTCTGTAATCTCCTTTTCCACATTTGCTCTTTCTTAATCTTTCTCTGTAAGATATCTAATCTTCTGTTAACTACTACCCCTCGTGTATAGATCAATAAGTGTCTCCTATATTTTAGTATCTATCCTACCGATAACAGAATCTACTTTCCTAGTCATTTCTAGAAGCTTTCTTCTCTTGGTGCCTTTTAATGCTGGCAATCTTTTTCTTACTTCTTTACACATTACATCCTGCAGCTCATCTAAAATCTTCTGATCTTCTTCACTTAAATCACTTAAGTCGTTGGTGCCAGTTGTCCCTTCCTTATTGCTAGTGCTATTAATTTTCCTTTAGTTCCTTCTTCGGTTTGAGCTGTATCTCTTATGCTGTTGTTTGTCTTTCCCACTGCCTGGTTTTTCTTCTCCAGTTCTCTTGTGATCTCTTTTATTTCAATTTCTGTCACCCACTTTCTTCTCCTAACAGTATTACCTCGATCAAATAATTTCTGTTCAGTCACTCTAAACATACTCTTCTCAACTCAAAGTGTTAAAGCCCGTTTTCTATAGTCCCTTCTTTTAGGTTCAGTTTCTAAGCAGCACTGAATCACTATCCTGTTTTCTTCGCTAGACCATTTCCTCCTCCTTGATCTATTATCTGCGGATTCTGTATTAGGATAACAGGTGTGCTCAGTCTGCATCTATACTGAACTACGGTCGAGCGAGAGGCTTTCCCTTAAAGGTCCAGCTTCATTTTTGCTGTTACCTCCACAGTTTCTTCGGAAACTCCTGTCTCATAAACGGGGTTAAGGTAACTTTCGTCACCATCGCCATCAACGCTATTATTTTTCGACATAAGAAAGGTTCAAGCAACTTTCTATTGCATCATTCGTTGCACCTTTGTTCTGGTGGGGTGGGGTGTGCTGCATTTTATTTTTGGGGGTATGGGGGATATTGTATTGTATCAGTACGTTTTGTTATGGGGTTTGGTTTGGGTCTTCTGTTGTATTAGTTTTTTATATTGTACGTCGTTTTGCAGTGCAGGTTGTGTTCTTCTGTCGGGTATCGGTCTTCTATGGCACATGTTGTATGTTTTGTTAATTTTGTTAGGCATTTACAGTAAGAGTTTATTTTTGTATGCTTTTGGAGGTGTGTTTCATATTAATGTATATGTATAACTCATAAACCCACTATTTTATAGTATTTATGATTATCCGTCCGCCGTTCTCTATGCTTTGATTCGTCTTACTATGGGTTTCGTTTATTATTATTATTATTATTATTATTATTATTATTATTATTATTATTATTAATATTAGGGTTTCGTTTATTATTATTATTATTATTATTATTATTAGGGTTTCGTTTATTATTATAACTACTACTACTACTACTACTACTACTACTACTACTACTACTACTACTACTACTAATACTATAATAATAATAATTATTATTATTATTATTATTATTATTGTTCAGTAGTTTTATTTTTATAACGTGCTTTCACTTCACTACCGAGCGCAGCTCTGTGCGCCTTGGGTATGTGCTGTGGTTTGCTGTGGTGCTCTTATGTTTACTGTATTGAAAGTGTTTTGCGTAGAATGTGTGCAGTACCCAGTAGTGCAATTTTCTGTATGTTATATATATTTGTAAGTCCTGCTATTTTTGTTATGTATTTGTCTGAATATTTTTTTATTATACCTAAGGCACCTACTATGATAGGAATTGTTTCTGTTTTTAGATTCCACATTCGAGTTATCTCTATTTCCAGGTCTTTGTATTTTGAAAGTTTTTCCATTTCTTTTCGAGAAACGTTGTCATCTGCTGATATTGATACATCAATTAGAAAGCATTTTTTTCTTCATGATCTTTGACAACTATATCTGGTCTATTTGCCTTAATTTCTCTATCTGTGTGTATTGGCATATCCCAGAGTATGGTTGCTTTCTCGTTTTCTGTGACCTTTTCTGGCGTGTGTTTATACCATCTTTTTTCTGTTGTTATTCCATAGTGTTGGCATAGCTTCCAGTGTATATAGGTCCCAGCTCTGTCGTGTCTGTGAATATATTCCTTCTTAGCCAGGACTGGGCAGCCAGAGATAATATGATTTATTGTTTCTTGTCGATCTCCACATATTCTACAGTTACTTGTTATATTTCTTTTCATTATGTGTTTTTGGTAATTTCTGGTGGGGAGGCTCTGGTCTTGTGCAGCAATTAAAAATCCTTCAGTCTCTGCTTTGAGTCCTGAGCTTCTCAGCCATTGCTGGGATTTTTCTCTGTCTATTTCTTTCGCATTTAGTTTAGCCCAGTATTTACCATGTAGGGGCTTTTCTTGCCATCGTTTTATCATGGTCCGTTGCTGTTCTAGTTTTAGTTTGGATTTCATTTGTTTTATAGCTTTTCTTCTTCTTCTTCTTCTTCTTCTTCTTCTTCTTCTTCTTCTTCTTCTTCTTCTTCTTCTTCTTCTTCTTCTTCTTCTTCTTCTTCTTCTTCTTCTTCTTCTTCTTCTTCTTCGTATTTGTTAGGTAGATTGATTTCTTGTTTGTATTTGTCAGCTTCCTTAAATACTGAAAACAGTTTTTTGTTTTGCTCGTGTTTTGTGGCTATTTGTATTAGTTTCCCTTGCTTCTGGAGTAGGTATTTTTGCAGTCCTATGGTGGTTATTTTATAATAGTTTTCTAGCTGCATAAGACCCCTGCCACCTTCTGTGCGTTGTATATATAGCCTTTCTATGTCAGATTTTGGGTGGTGCCTCCTATATCCTGTCATTATTTTTCTTGTTTTCCTGTCTATTTTACATAGTTCGTTTAGTGTCCAGTTAAGGATGTTGTAGCTGTAGCTTATAACTGGGACAGCTAAAGTGTTGATGCCCATTATCTTGTTTTTAGCATTGAGCTCTGTTTTTAGTATTGATCTAACTCGTCTATAGTACTCTTTCTTTATTTTTTCTTTCATTTGTGTATGTTGTATCCTATCTAGTTCATTGACTCCTAAATACTTATATGGTTGGCTTTCGTCTAGTTCTTTTATTTCATTGGCTTTATCTAGTGTTATATTGCTACTTTTAACTAATTTCGCTCTTTTCAGGGTTGCTTTGGCACATTTTTCTAATCCGAATTTCATATCTATTTCCTTGGCAAAGCCGTGTACTGTCTGTAGTAGTGTTTCTAGCTCTTTGTCGTTTTTTGCATATAATTTTAGGTCATCCATATATAGAAGGTGGCTGACTGTTTTTCCGTAGCATTTGTAACCGCATCAAGTTCTATTTAGCAATTCTGTTAAAGGTGTGAGTGCCAGGCAGAACAGGAGTGGAGAGAGCGTGTCTCCCTGGAATATTCCTCTTCTAATGGGGATGGCTTTCGTTTTCACAAGTCCCGCTTTTGTTTGGAGCTGTAGTACTGTCTGCCATTTGTTCATTGAGTGCTCTATGTATTTTATGATAATTGGTGCCACCTTGTTTATGGCTAGTGTTTCCAGAATCCACGTGTGGGGAACACTGTCGAAAGCCTTTTGGTAGTCCACCCAGGCCATACTGAGGCCTTTCTTCTTTCTCCGGCTGTCTTCAGTTATGGCTTTATTGATCAATAATTGATCTTTACAGCCGTATGAGCCCTTGCAGCATCCCTTCTGCTCTTCTGGAAACAGGTTGTTATTTTCCAGGTGTTTACTCAATTTCTGCGATATTATTGCAGTAAAGGCTTTGTAGATTGTAGGGAGACAGGTTATAGGTCTATAGTTTTGTGGTTTCTCCGTTTCCGTGGATTTGGGGATTAAGATGGTTTTCCCTTTTGTGAGCCATTCAGGCATTGTCTCTGGATCTGCTATTATGTTGTTAAAGTTTTCTGCCAGCTTTTTATGCATTGCTGGCAGGTGTTTTAACCAGAAATTGGGGATCTTGTCGTGTCCAGGTGCCTTCCAGTTGCTTAGTCTTTGCAGTGTCTGGGTGACCTATTCAGTTGTTATAGGGGCCCAGATTTGCTCAGGTGCTAAGTTCGTTGTTTTAATGGTCCTTTTTTGGGGTTGTTGCTTCACCGACCATATTTGTTTCCAGAATTTCTCTAGTTCTTCTGCTGTTGGTGCTGAAGTAATGTCTATTTTATTTTTACCCAGTTCTTGGTAGAGTTTTTTGGGGTTGGATTTGAACTGTTTGTTTTGTTCAAAGAAACGTTGGCGTTTCTCATACCGGCGGATCCTCTGTGCTTTGGCAAGGATGTCTTGCTTTAGTTTTTCTTTTGCCTCAGGTAAGTCGTTTTCTGTAATGCTGTATTTGTACAGTATTTTTGTTTTCTTCTTGTTACTTAGTAGTGTTGATTGTTTACTAATTTCGTTGAGAATCGATAAATCTTTTCTCTTTTTTTTAATTTTGTTCTGGATGTTATTTATCCACAAGGTCTGTTTGGGTGGTAGAACTCCTGTTCGGATGGGTTTGAGTGAGTATCCTGCTTCTTTTGTGGCTGCAGTGGCTGCCGCATATATTATGTCATTTATCTCAGTGATATTGCCTGTTGTTTCTGTGGTTGTTAGTTCCGTGACGGCCAGGTTTATGCTATTTATTATTGATGTTGTTTTATTGTCTATTTTGATTTTTGGGAGATATAATCTGTGGTCCATTCTAAGATCTGTGGTTTTCAGTTCTTCGGTTATTTTCATTTTCATAGTATCGTAATTATTAGGTTTCCCTTCGTTATTTCCAGGCTTTATATTTGTTTTGCCTTCCTTATCATTCATATGTTTGTCTGTGGTGTTCTGTTTTGGTGCTCTTTGTACACTATTATACATCTCTACGGTCTGGGTTTGTTGTTTTTTGTTTACTTCGTTTTTGCCGGAAATGTTACGTTTGTCCTCGTGTTTTGCTATCTCAGTGTTTATATTATTATTTGGCATTGCTGTGTGACTACTATCTAGATTTTCCTGATGTATTTTTTCTTTCAATTGTTCTATTTCTATTTCTGATATTTTTTTTGCTTTTAGAATATATCTTCTTATGTTAGCTAGTTTATTAGGGTTCATTGTTTTATCGAGGTCTATATTTACATTATTTTTCTTCCATGTTTTATATGTATGTGTTGTTGCGTTTTCGTTTTTTGGGTAGAGTACTGCTGTGAAATAGGCGTGTAGGATCGAAATGTGTTCCTCACGTGTCCATTTATGCCGTTTTGGTTTTGTTTGCGGGACATGAGGAACAACGTCCGGCCCTTTATTTTGACGGTCATCGTTTTCGTAGGGTACCGGTTCGTTTATTTCTGTTGTCAGATTGGTTTGCACGTTCATATCTTCGTACTTTTTTCGTAACAAGCTTACAGTACGTACTTCTCGGTTGTTATTCTTGGGTGAAATAATACCGGTGTTATTTAATATGTTTGTAATTTTTTGTACATGGTGTTTTGGGGTTCGAAGATGGTCTGATTTTGATGTAACACGTGTGTTTACGATCGCTGTGCGGGTAGTGGAGGTATCAAGTTAAAATACATCATTATATTTGGAAAAATAGGAATAAATTTCAATGAGTATTACTTACTCGGGTATAGTCCAACCCTTTGTCAGCTATTTTTTTGCTCCATGCGATGTCTTTATTTCCGATGTTTTTGGATAAGTTTCGGAGCAGTGATTTATCGTATATTATTATTATCATTATTATTATTATTATTACCGTTATTTTCATTATCATCTTTCAATTCTGTTCTCTTTACTTGCCGTGTCTCTTCCTGACACCTAGGGGAGAGAAACGCACTGTATATATTTGTAGGTCATTAAAATAAATACACCAGAATGTTCATTTACACAGTCATGTGATAGAGAAAAATGGGAAGAAAGACAGAGAGAAAAAGGAAAAATATAAAATATAAAAGTAAACAAAGAATAAAATGGAAAGAAAATTCACAGCAACAATGCTTTTCTCTATACGGGTGATGTACCAGTTAAAACAATCGCTTGCACTTCCTGCATGGATGGTAACCCAGGGATCATTTAAAAATAATTTTCACTTCCTTTGTTGATCATTGCAAGTACTCCTACAATCATTGGTATTGTAACTGTCTTGAGATACCAATCTTTGTTCGTACTATTCTGAGTATAATTAAATGTAAGGGTTGAAGGGGATAGTAGGAGAAAGAGAAGCAGCTTGGTGTTTAGACTAAATTATACACGTCTACAAATACGTTCAGCAGATGATGAGAAGGAGATCAATAATGGGGCTTCGCATTCCTGTGCGACCAGGAGACAAAAGAAGCGCCACGCCCTTGCAGTCAGCAGAGGAGAATATATAGAGTTGATTTCAATTGGAGCAGTTCTAGTGTGCCCATGATATTTTCTCCATACAAGCGTATCAGTTGAAATTCTTCACTCAGTAGCCTATTGGGCCTGGGGATTTCTTGCTTTATATTGTTTTTGCCAGACGTGCTGGCAGTAGTCTTTCTCAAGCTCTCTTAGCCTTGCAGTTTGTTTGTTGAAAATATCATTTGATTTCCAATGGCTCTCAACCTGATATTTCATAGTGGAGGCTTTCACAGAGACTGAGCCTTTCGAATTGAAGTTGCGATAAATTGACTTACCAAATAAGTTATTGAACATTTGCCATTTATAAGATGTAGAACTACATTTTAGTTTTTCAGGTGTAACTTTACTTTTTCAGCTAGAGCAGTTTGGAGTTTAAATCTTTGAATCTTGCATCATTAAATCGTCTCTCTAGTTCCTTTCTGACATCTTTCTGATGACGTGTGAAGTTGTTCTCTGTGCTACATTTCAAGAATACAACGATCTATGACATACTTCTTTGCAGCAACAAGATTTTGTTTTCTAAGTTACGTGCCCATGGTGGTTCAGGATTTCTGGGTGAATCTCCTTTGCAGAAGTTCAGCTCTTTGCGATACAGTACAAATGTAATGACTGAGATATATTAAAAGTTTAATGGCTTCGTAGATTCTTTTCATGTCTATAGACTGTATAGCCTTCAGATGTTTCTTAGCTATTTCATTAAGTGTCTCTGAATCTAATTGACCAGGTTCTAACATTATTCTGCTATTGCCTGGCCTGCCATTCAAATTAAGGTTGCGGACCTGTTAAAACATATCGTCTCAGATCAGTTGTAAGGTATCTACAAGCTTTCGGGTTCTTTTTCTGCAGTATAGATATAGATTTCAGCTATACCGTTGCCGTGTTATTTACTTTTAAATACCAGAACGCCCATACATATACATGATTAATGAATGTACGTATGTGTAAGTACGTAGGTATGTGCTTGTCTATGTATAT
>NC_142928.1:119288692-119318692 GCF_046866305.1 Octopus bimaculoides | reverse complement strand
TGGATGGTACAATGAAATAAAGTATTGAATGTCTTATTGAATATATGGAATATGTTTTATTGAATATATGAAATATTGAGTGTTCAATATATATATGTATATATATATAGAGAGAGAGAGATAGATAGAGTGATAGATAGGTAGATATATATATATATATATATATATATATATATATAGATAGATAGATATACGAAAGGTTTCTTTCAGTTTTGGTCTGCCAAATGTGCTCACAAGGTTTTAGCCCAAAACTATAGAAGAAAACACTGGCCCAAGGTGACACGCAGTAGGATTGAACCCAGGACCATGTGGTTGGTAAGAGCGAGCTATTTACCTCCTGTAATTACGTACACAACTACGTATACGCATGCGTATCTATGTATTTATGTACATTTATGCATAGGCATGTATGTACGTATGCGTAAGTATGTATATGTGTATGTATGAAAGTATGTATACTTATATATGTGTGTGTGTGTGTGTGTATGTATTTATATATATGTATGTTTGTATATATATATATGTGTGTGTATATATGTATGTATGCATATATATATATATATATATATATATATATATATATATGCATATATATATGCAGACACACACATATATATATATATATATATATATATATATATATAAATATATATATATATATGTATATGTATATATACATATATGTATATGTATATATATATGTATGTATATATATATGCATATATATATATATATATATATATAAATATAAATATATTTGTGTGTATATGTATGTATGCATATGTATATATATATATATATATATATATATATATATATATATATATATATATATATATATATATATATATATATATATATATATATATATGTATATATATATATATATATGTATATGTATATATATATATATATATATATATATATATATATATATATATATATATATATATATATATATATATATATATATATATATACATAATAAATATATGAACATGTAGGCGTATTTGCGCATGCACGTATGTATGCAAGTGTGTCTGAGTATGTATGTATCTGAAGAACCGTTATGACTAGATACATTTCCTTTTGGGGATGCTATTGGGTACACACACTAGTTTAAAATTTCCTTAACCAAGGGACATTCATTGATTGATTTTGGATCTGTATTGTTTTTATATATGTAAATCACTATGAACGTATATGGATTTACACATTTTATACATATATATTACTCATAATCGGATATTTTACTTCTGTTATTTACTTTACACTTATCTATACTATATATAAAACAGAGATGTGTGTGTAATCGCTTTTCACGTGAAATCGACTTCACCAAATGCTTCCATACTTGTGGTGCATGAATAATTTGACCTCGGATAAATGTTAGGCTCTTCATTTGAGTTTTTAAATTAAGAATAAATAATATTGCTTTATATTTAAGATTCACTTCTTTAAAAAGGTTCCTCAATGTCAACTTCCGGTATTGACGTAACAACGGCAAAAAGCTTCACTCTCTCCGGTATTGACGTAACCACGGCAAAAAGCTTCACTCTCTATTTTGTGTGTGAGTGTGTGTGTTCGTGTGTATGAGAGAGAGAGAGAGAGAGAGAGAGAGAGAGAGAGAGAGTAAATACTACATACACACCGCTCTGTCTCTTACAAGCACACACATACATAAATGTATACAAACATATTTAGAAAGACACACGTGTGTATGCGCGCGCGTGCGTGTTTGTAAGAGACAGAGTGTGAGTGAGTCAAGGGCTGTGTTGTCATATGCATACACCCAAAGATGTATGTATATTTATGCATTTACGTATACATGACAGCAAACCTCTCTCTCTCACTCACACTCTGTCTCTTACAAACACACACATACATAAATGTATACAAACATATTTACAAAGACACACGTGTGTATGCGCGCGCGCGTGCGCCGGTATTGACGTAACAACGGCAGAAAACTTCACTCTCTATTTTGTGTGTGAGTGTGTATGAGAGAGAGAGAGAGAGAGAGTAAATACTACATACACACCGCTCTCTCATTCTGGCTCACACACATACACACGCACCCACACACCCCTTGACTCACTCACACTCTGTCTCTTACAAACACACACATACATAAATGTATACAAACATATTTACAAAGACACACGTGTGTATGCACGCGCGCGTGCGTGTGTGCGTGCGTGGAGGGTTCCACAATCGCCATTTATTTCAATTACTCTTGTGAGGATATTCACGTAAATCATTTTTTTCATTTAATCCCCATTTTAATTTTCGTAAAAGTTTCCAAGTACCCATGAGGCTTTTTGGCACATCTTCAATTTCCCCCATTCAAGAGAGGTGCCCAGCCATCATTCATCTGAGAGTCCATCTACAGAATGTCCTCAAATTTCTATACAGCATATTTTGCCTTTTTTTCGTCAAGTATATAAGCAACAATTTCATTCCCGAGCAACGCCGGGTACCTCTGCTAGTATTATATATTTTAAACTTTCTTAATTTTATTTTATTACCATTTTTACTTAATTTACCTTTTATTTTATTATATCTGATTCTTCACTTTACCTTATTATCCATTATGTTCTGAGCTGTTAACCCTTCACCTACACATAACAATGAAATATTAGAACTCCTTATTTAGTCTGCTTGCATGAACGGAAGAGTCCATATGATATAACTCAATGCATGTCTTTCTTTGATGAAATTATGTACATAATTTATAAATGCAAATTTAAAGCACAAATATGTTTTTACTATTTGAGCACTAATGGAAACGGCTCAAAGAAGTAAAAATTACCAAATTTTTAAAGATGAATAATCATTATTATCTTAACTCTTCATTTTCTTTCCTTCATTTAACTGAACATGAACTTTCTATATATATATATATATATATATATATATATATATATATATATAAACTATATATACATATATATATATATATATATATATATATATATATAAACTATATATACATATATATATATATATATATATATATATATATATATATATATATATAAATTTTATATATATATATATATATATATATATACATTTCTTTTATTTGTTTCAGTCATTTGACTACGGCCATGCTGGAGCGTCACCTTTAGTCGAACAAATCGCCCCTAGGACTTACTCTTATAAGCCTAGTACTTATTCTACCAGGGTCTATCGAGATGCAGACACACAAGCATCGGTTGTCAAGCAATGACGGGGTGGGGGGACCGACACAGTCACACAAACATATACACACCTCCACACACCCACACACACACGCACATAATTGTTTCCATAATAGTTACCCTTTTTTTCTTTTTTTCCTCCTTTTCTACTTTCGTTAATGTATCTTATAGCCAAATTTTTGTACTATCGGCTATTAATTTCAAATGAGAGTTTATCAAGAGGAAGTTTATCAAGTTATTAACTTTTCCAGCACCACTCCCACCGGCTTGGATACAGAGTAGTGCTAGTGGAGGACGAGGAGAAGATAACTCATGTCAGCAACTGAACTCACAACACAATAATGTAAATATGTTGCAAAGAATGAAAGCATGGATATTCGTCCTAACAATGCTTTATTCTTTAGTGATACGTCTTTATCATGACAGGTTGACTGATTTACTTTCAGTTTGACTGTTTTGAAATAGGCCTGTGTTTTTTGAAGCTTGTTTTGGATTATATATCTTATGTTGAAGTACGATGCGTAGCGGGGTCTCCCCCCTTTATATTTCTACTTACTTTTTTCTTCAAGTATTATAGTTATATTTGTGGTTTTACCAATAGATATTAAATGTAAGATTGGAAGCGAAATATGATGTTCCCAGGTTTATATCAGAACACAGTATTAGGATTTCTGCAGATTTTACTTTTCCATTTATAAGTTGGCCACCCTGCATTCTGAATCAGTATTCTTGACCCCAAGAATTTGTAAGCAGCAAACATAAGAATTGTTAATATTGAATGAAAGAATTGTTAACAGCAAACTGATATAAGTTGTGTTTTCAATTTTATATTTTTATCAATCATTTAATTTATTTTCTTGCTTCCCACTTCATTTTAATGAGCAAAGAAAAAACAAAGTTTTACCAGCAAAAATTCCGAAAGGAATGGCTTACGATGCCAGCGTTTACTAAGTGGTTGTGTGAAGAACCTAGTGACCAATCTAAAGCACATTGCAGAAGTAATATGTTGGCAAAATATTCTCTTTTAGTAAGCCACTTTGAAGCAAGGAAACATAAGGCATCAACTCCACAGCAAATGATTCCTCTTACCAACTTTATTAAAACCAAAAATGATAAGACATCTATGCTTGAAGCAAGTTCAGCAATGTTTATTTGTTGCCACTCATCATTTAATAGCTGTGATCACTTAATAGAGTTATGCAAGAATTATATGTCTGATAGTGATATTATATCCAAAGTGAAGTTGCATCGTACAAAATGGGCAAATATTGTGAGAAATGTTCTAGCTCCATATTTTGATGGAGATTTGATTTCTGATATAGGAGATAGAAGATTTAGCCTGTTATTTGATGAATCCAATGATGTATTGATAAACAAGTTGTTGGGAATTATTATCATATATTATAGTGACACTCGCAAAAAAGTGGTACATATCTCAGTATGGCATCTTTAGAAACATGTGATGCAGATGGCATTGTAGATGCCTTAAAAATTGAATTAGTGAAAAAGAAATTAGATATAAAAAATTTACTGGTTATAGGAACCGACAATGCTAGAGTAATGATAGGAATCAACAATGGTGTTTTCCAGAAATTAAAAGAAGTTCCATCATTACTTCTATTTAGATGTGTATATCATTCTTTACAGCTGGCAGTATCCCACGCTTGTGCTGAATGCTTGCCCATAAATCTAGAATTTATAATATCCAAAACCTATGAATGTTCCTCTCATTCTTCAACAAGACAAAGTGCCTGCAAACAACTTTATCTTGCCATCAATGATAAAGAGACTTTGAAGATCATGAATTCTTGTACAACTAGGTGGCTGTCAATAGAACCAGCAGTAAATAGAATTTTAAGCCAATGGTTTGAATTGCAAACTCACTTCTAAAGTACAACAGCAAAAGAAAAATGCTTTACAGCACAAACGTTATATGAAATGTGTTGTGATTCTAGGAATGAACTGTAGCTTTGATTTTTGCATCCAATTTTAAAACATGTTCAGGAAGTGAATAAACTGTTTGAATCAAACACTGTCGATAAAACAAAATTACTTGAAAAGCTTTCAAACTTGATCAAATCTGTTGCTAATAGGATAGTGTTGCCAACATGTAAAATTGGCCCTTTTTAATCTGGATGCTTCTATTGAAAAATTTCTGGATCCTAAATCAAATTTAGGCTACAGGTTCGAGAGAAAGATATCAGAAATGATTATCAAGAAGACTGAAGTCACCGAAGAAAATAATATTCGCAAAAGAGCACAACAATTTTTACTCTGCCTTTATAAAGAGCTCAAGCACCGTTTACCAGAACATATTAATATACTGAGGAATATCAAACGTTTTTCAGTAGAGAATATTTTGCAGCATTTCAAAGAGCCAATTTTACCTGTCTTAGAAGCAATGCATTTAAATAAAGAAAAAATTGCTTCAATTGAAATTCAGTTTAATAGCATTCATTTAGTTAAACGGACAAATACGTCTAATACTAAGGCATTCTGTCTGGAAGTCTTGGAATATAAAGATGCTACTGGTGGAAATCCTTTTAGAGATGTTGCAAAATTTGAACGGTTGTTCCGTAGTATGGGTGTAATCAAATCAAAATGCATCTTCTTATGCTTAGATCATACTGTCTATAAAATATGGCCTGAAAAGATATGGCAAATGTTGCAAAAACTTCGATATTCCAAAACGCATAATTAACAAGATTGGGACCTTGAATGTATACAGAGGTCAAGACCTATATACTGCAGCTAAAAGTGATCAAATCAGTGAAATTCAAGAAATTATTTCTCAATGCTGAATATTATTAAAGAAAGTAAATAAAAATGTAAATAAAAATTAAGATTTTGGTAAAATTAATCTTTAGCAATTTTTTTGTCATGCTTAGCGTTTTTTTAGCATTATTTTGGTATTTTTACTATTGAAATTTAGCATAAAATTCTGATTTTAAGTTGGCAACACTGCAACATACATATCAATTATTTCTACTTTGTAGTCTCAGTTTAAACTTACCATTTAATACCAAACCCTAGATACATGCAGCGGAGAGAAATGGAATTTTGAAACAGCAACTATAACATTGATGTATAGACAAAAAAAAAATGATAAATGAGAGAAGAGGAGATACGAAAAAAAACATGATAAATATAGAAAAGAGAAAAATTATTCTGTAACTCTTTTATTGAATATCGGATATAATATATATATATATATATTTATATATATATATAAAGATTTTAATATTGTTGCTGCGGCCGTCAAACACTTGCTGAAATATGTCTAAGAGCGCAGTGACAATTCATTGATATTACTTGTATAAGAAACTGCAGTTACTTTACACACGTTTTCTTCAACCAACATATTTCTTACCGGCAATAAAGAAAATCAATTTCTTCTAATAAAATCAGGAAAATAGATGAACGAATTTGGCTATGTAAGTGCTGAATATAAAAAAAAAATTGATGGCATATTTTAGTTATTCTCAAAGGACAGACCTAGAGAAAAAGATTTTTGAGAATCTGAAAAACAGTGGCAACAGACTTCTATTTAGGCTACTTAAACGGAGAGAAGTGATTGTTTGGAACATATTATGAGTGGTGTTAGAATATTTACCTACACAATTCATGAAAGACAACCAAAAATAAAAGTTGAGAAAATTAAAAAACAAAATAAATTCTCCTTCTTGCGAACAACTGTGAACGTTGGTCAAGTCTAGATTCCACCCATCAACATATAGACTTAACCTGTTTAATACCACCAGTTACCTTGTTATCTAGTTATGTAATTAGTTAGGTAGATAGGAATGTTCATAGATATATAGATCGATAGATATATAGATCGATAAATACACACACACACATATATATATATATATATATGTATAGAGAGAGAGAGAGAGAGAGAGAGAGATAAGATAGATAGACGGACAAACAGACAGACATGGCAAAACATTTTCTCTCACGCTCGTCAGTCTCGAAAGCTACCAAAAAACAATGTCATGGAAATTGTGTTTTCCCTCGTTACTAAACGATAAAAACACTCGCTCAGATTGTTCTTTTCTTCCATACCAATATCTCATCTCTTGTCTCCATTCCGTCCCTCTGTCTTAGATTTATTTCAGGCTTTCCAAGGTAACTAATATCTTAAGAAACCGCTCTCCCCAAAACTGACCTCTAGATTTTATCAATAATTATTGCAGTGACTTTGAGTCTTCATATGCCTCTATTTTTTATGCTCTCTCTCGACACCACCTTAATCTGCCTAGTTCATCATAAGCTATTTGTCTCGATCTGTATTTGCAACAGAAATCATTAACCTAGGTGACTACCATAGACTACATCTGCTATGGCTGAATCGCTGGTCACTCTTTACTGTCTACACAAGTTTTTACCCTAGTCTTCTTAAAAGAAAGCCCTTTAAACAAGTCGCTTGCACTTTGCAATAATTGTCGGGCTAGATGTTCTTAACTAAAATGTTAATGAAGCATATGTTCAGGTTTCGATATCCTCCGAAGCATACATTAATATAATAAAAGCAATAATAGCCATCATCAACTTCTACTCTGTTATAATATTAAGTATAAATGAACATCCAAGTCCGAATAAACCAAACAAGTGGTCAGTAACTGAATTTTTAAACATATACACCTGTATATACACATCGTATATGGATTATATTGGTTGCAAAAATTTCAGGAGAAATAATTATCAGTATAATCCTCTCTTCAAATCAATTAAAAGTTCTTGTTTTTTTTTTTCAGATCCCCCATGACAGATAAAATGCTCACAAAAGAAATGAAAAGTCATCCAGGAAACAGTGCTATATGTAAGGAACCATATGGTTTAGAAATTGCCAAACTTCTAAATGTCACAAGATCACAAAGTTCGCATGGAATTGGAAGGCTCCTGCGGAAATGGTTCAACTCTATCAAAGAAGAAAAGTACTTAAAATTTTCAGATGTCATAAACGACACCATAATTCATTCAGCGGATTCTAAGCATTATTGATAATGATACTGGAAAATCAATAAAGCCATATCCAAATAACTTCAGGCGTCCAAGTTGTCTATCATAACTGTGGTGTACGAGGACATTCGATACAAGTAGTAGTCAATCCATGTCAGCAAAACACAGAAAAACTGCTCGATCGTTGACAAGCAGTTACTTATCAAGATTAAAGCTCCCCACTAACATGACATATTCTGGTTCTTCCCTGATGAGAAAAACTTCAACCAAGACCAAAAATCTAACCGGAAAATTGGCAGATGGTTATGTGTAGATCCTTCTGATGTCCTCAAAGTGATGCAAAGGTTTGCAGCAACTATGATGGTTTTAGGAGTGGCAAGTAACGAAGGATCTGTCATACCATCTCATATTTTTCCACGGGGTTCTAAAATGAATGCTGCTGGATACGTTGAGGCACTGGAGACAGTTGTTAAGCCCTGGATAAATGAAGTACGTAGCGGAAGGCTATGTCTGTTTCAACAAAGCTCTTCACATTCTAACATAGCCGACATAATCCAAGAATGGATGTCAGACAATCTATAACACTATGTAACACCAAACTTGTGGGCTCTAAACTAGAAAGATTTCCATACATTACTATGCGTAGAGCGTTGTTGAAAGGAAGTCTCATCGACATCCTCACTGAGGGCCGCCATTGTCTAAGTGATGTCAGAAATAAATAAAAAACTTTTAGTGTAGGCCTTTCAACGGTTCCAGCCTCGCATTGAAGTAGTCATCGAAGTTGAAGGTAGATATTTAGAAATAATCTCATAAAAAAACTTATAAGGAAAATGTGAGCAAATTTTTATCAATGTACATTCGGTTTAAAGGGCCAAAAGTGTCCTCAAAAATCTATCACACTCTCTATATGTACAGCAGTAAAAATATCAATAAATATTATACATTCATTTATCAACGAATATACCTGTCATTAGGCTTGCATAACACATGCAAATTGTCTCATCCTATCACCGATTAATCATATAATTCCTAACCTCTGTCATTACCATTCTTTGAGCTGAAGTTCCCAACGAAGTGCTCTTTCACAGTAAACATTAAATCCTTGAATGTTCCATCACCTATAACTAACAACAAGCGAAGACTATTGTCACAAAATGTTCTAGGCTTCGGCTATCCCTTCGTATCATTTGAATAAGAAATATTAACACACTTGCTTACTGCTCTAACAACGTAAATGTTATACAATACGAAACTCTATTTTAAAATTTTATCAGTGGCATTTCAAGTCACGTATTTAACCAGACATGAATAAATAATAAACTGTCATTCTAAATACAAGTATATACACACAAAAAGAAAAACCTAGTCATATATATGGATATACATAAACTCCACATTCATACATATACACACATAATTAAAAAAATATAATAATGTCGATTAGAACACGAAGAAAGCAGTGACGCCCAGCGTCAGAAAACAGTATTGCAAATAGTTCGGAAAATATGTTTGATGTCGAGGTGAATAATAGAAGTCAAACATTTCGGGGACAGACTTTCGTCGGGGAGAAAAGAAATGTCAATTGATTTTTGAAAGATAAATAAATCAGGATTAGAGTCGGAGGGAGAGAGGGGGGAAGGAGGAGGTAAGGGGAGGACGAAGTATTAGGCGCATTAGGGGAGGGAAGAGATAACACTCTTAGTGAGGAGAGCGGTAGAGTGTAACGATATCAAGGTGATATAATAAATGCACACACACATCTATCTATCTATCTATCTATCTATCTATCTATCTATCTATATCACACACACACACACGAGAGGGTATCAAAACGTTTCCGGACTAGTTATGTAGCGCGCCAACAGATGTCAGCACAGGGTTGCGTGCGCAGTGAGGGCTAGCAGTGATCTTTATGAGACAGTGTGCCGAGTGACATTGCTGTGTTTACTTCTCAAGTTGTACAATTTGTGTTTTTGTGATCATGTGTATGCTGTAATCTGTGATTTTTATCATGGATAAAAAAAGGGAGCCAACGTGAAATTTGGTGTTGAAATTGGGAAGTGTACTACAGAGACATTGACTCATACTTCGGTAAGATTACAGAAACATGGCAAAGGGTGGTAAGCAATGTTTCGAGTGGCACAGGCGCTTCAAAAGAGGAAGAACATCCTCGGGAGACGATGAGCGATCTGGAAAACCTGCCACGAGCGTCTTCCGCCGGGAATGTGGTACTTTACTCTTTTACACATTTCAGTCATTTGACTGCGGCCATGCTGGATCACTACCTTTAGTCGAACAAATCGAACCCAGGACTTATTATTTGCAAGCCTAGTGTTTATTCTATCGGGGTCTTTTGCCAAAACGCTGAGTTAGGGGGCGTAAATACACTAACATCGGTTGTCAAATGTTGGTGGGGGACAAACACAGACACAAAGAAACACACACATAAATACACACAAACACACACACACACATATATATACACGACGGACTTCTTTTAGTTTCCGTCTACCAAATCCTCTCAGAAGGCTTTGGTCGGCCCGAGGCTATAGTAGATGACACTTGCCCAAGGTGCGAAGCAGTGGGACTGAGCCCGGAACCATGTGGTGGGGAAACAAGCTTTTTACCACACAGCCACGACCAAACTGTCAATCGAAACTTCAACTGTGATGCTTTGAAGCGTTTGTCTGTGTGTGTGTGTGGGGGGGGGGCATTCGGCGAAAGTGATTGCGTATGTGAAGCGCGAAGTATTGGATTCTTCACGACGATAATGGACCCTGTCACCGAATTCTCCTCACTCGTGAATTTTTCGCAATAAACAACATGGTATCGCTCCCGCACCGTCACCATTCACCAGATTTAGCACCTGACGGCTTCCATCTCTTCCCCAAGATGATAAATGCATCTCAAAGTCATTGTTTTAACACCGTTAACGAGATTCCAGAGCGAATCGCAGAGTGTCCTCGACTCGCTTACGGTAAAGGCTTCCAGGCCAGATTCGAAAAGTGGCAAGAACTCTGGGACCGGTGTATTGCTGCGCAAAGTGACTATTTCGAAGGAGATGATGTTAAAACTTAGGTAAATAAGTTATTTCTTATTAAACATAACTAGCCCGGGAACCTTTTGATACTACTTCGTTTAACACAAACGATAGGACGGAAAATGGTATGCACGGAAATCTTTATTGCTCACAATCATTGTTCGTCATATCCTGCATCAATATATTATGTTATTTGCATTCGTTTGTATGTAAAAACGTCCTTAAATTCATAATTACGGTTTCTAGTATCTATCCAGCATCGTTTTCCCAAACTCACAAACTTCACCACAACCAGAATCTGAATTTAAGCACACAACAGCGTTTGCTACCGTTTCTAAATGACAACAACCTTTAAGTCCAGATCGGTGAATGAAGAAAGTTACGTAAGATTCATTCTTAACTAACAAAATTGGGCGCATTCCTGTTCCTTACCGTGTTTTGTTAGCATGTTTTGGAAATAGATATCTCTGTTTGTGCCTCTCTTACTTTTTCTTGTACCCTTGTATGTTATGCACAAGTTTCTAAAATTTAACTTTCACTTAAATTCCATTCTAATACATATAAAATTTGCACGAGCAATGAAATATAAATGTGTTGAAAGGTGATTATGAAAATTAAGGAAACATACTAATGTAAAATACTTTAAACAGATTTAATACTTCATGATTCCCATAGAAGTGTAACAAACATGAAACAAGAGAAAGAGAAAATAGGAAACTGTTATGTTACGAGAATTATACGAAAATAACACGCATTTATATGTACCTATGTGTACTTATATATACGCATTTACATATATCTGTTCGCACACACATACATATCATCATATATTTATGATAGTAAATGAAAGGAAAAAGACAGTGATGAAAGAACAAAGGACAAACCAGATGTTAAATTACCCCCTTTTGAACAGTTTTGTAGCAGACAATCAATGAAATTTCGGCACTAAAAAGAAGGTATGCACCTTTCAGTATGTGCCAATGTTGATTAAGAAAATCATTTGCATAAAAGACAGATCAATTACAATAATTACAATAATGTCTTAATACAAAATATATAGCGTTTTACGATTAGGATGAAGAATGTGGTCTGACAACTTAATATAATGGTGTTTATGTTTACGATTTAGAATGAAGCAAAGGGATATAGAGATAATAATGCAAAGGTAAATAGAAATTTAGACTTTCGTGAAAACCAGTTAAAAGAGAGTGGAGGAGATGGGGAGGAATGAAGTGTATGGCGTTCATGAGTTCATGGTAAAGAAGGTCGGTGGTTGCATGTTGGTCAGAGTAGGGACACTAAAGAATGTGAGAGAACGGGTGCAGAGATGATAACGGAAAGATCGAAGGAGTGACGTAACAGAGAGTGAGAGAAAGATGGAGAGAGAAGAAAATGAAGTAAGTCCTAGTGGAAGAAGCAAACCTATGATAAATTTTAAAATTAAATTTGACAGTATTGCAAAGTGTTAGTTACAATAAGGATACTTGCACCCAGTGTAAGTAAATTACCGATTGAATATTTTACAATGTTCCCCTTTACAGCAACATATTAACAAAGATTGAGCAAGAAACTAGAATACAAGAAGAACTTTAAAAGAAGAAGCAGAAAGAGTAAAGAAGAACTAGTTTAATTCACATTTATATATAAATGTAGCCACAATTATAACCAGAAAATCCCTATACAAAATACAGCAACATTTCCCACATACGTACAAATTAAACTTTTCAACTGTAAAAACTTTAAGGTCAGCTAGTCTTGCCTATATATTGCACTGCTTCTTTCACATCACATCATAATACATACATCTAAACAGAAACCAGAAACATCTCAACTCGCTCCTCACAGAAACTCTATATCAGTAGTATATCGTCACTCCAATATTTTCTGCCGGTATCGGAAGGAATTATACATGACACACTGAAAGCACATGGCATACCTGATACTAGATACAACTTACACTCGTTTAGGTTGAGGGATATGAGAAATGCACCACTTCGTAATATTTAGTTTAGAAACTTGGAGACCACGTCCGAAAATCCTGGAACATCATGGACAAAGAGTCTCCATAGATACAAAACTGCACGTTCTGCCGACCGACATATTCTAAGACCTTAAAAGTAAATGTGATCACTGAAGGCAGTTCTTCCGAAACGATCTGACCCACCCGACCGACTAAATAAAGTGTTGCAGAGTAGTTATTCCCCCCCCCCCAAAAAAAAAAACATATTAAATTTGAGTATTTTCATTAAAAGATAACTGCTGAAGTCGTCTATAGAAATTTCATTAGCTGAACGTTCTCTACCAATGTGACTCGACCGAAGCAGAATCGTTTCAATACATTTTTTTCTTTATACTGTAATTTCTTCATAATTTCCTATTCCAGAGAATGTGCACGAATGTTTTAATAGCAACGAAGTGTATCATACAATATGCCCTACTAAGTATAAACTCTGGGTCATATATTGAGTTAGTTTTCTTTCGTTTGTAACCAAAGTTGTACATATATACACGCACACCTACCTATAGATAGATACATACATGCATACATACATATATATGGGTACATATATTCATGCATATGCAGACATATATATATATATATATATATATATATATACTTATGTGTGTGTATGTGAGAGTTTGTATTTAGGTAGATACATGTATACAATATATATATGCATGCATCTCGATCATATAGTTATGAGGCATATTGAGATGCATAAACATTAAAGCGAATGCAAAGATATTCTTTTAAAATGGTAGGAAACACTTCATATGCACGACTTCGGTTTTTTTATGAAACTTCATTTTAAATTCAGTGATCATTATTTAGTAGCTTATCTCAAATTCTATCGTATTTGAATAGATACACGTACGCAAAAATATCTACCTACTGAAGCACTGTTATACACATTAATATAATAAAAGATATTTCATATATATATGTGACCGGACACGGTGCTCGCATTTAATTTTGTTGTTGTTGAGACAGAATATGTCGGTTTAAAAACAACCTTATTAGAAAACTAATAATGTCCCCAAGAGATATTTTGATAAACTTTTTGCGTCACTCTTAATGTACAGAGAAGTTATGTTCACATCCTCACCTTCAGGTATTTTATGCGCTTTTTAAGTACTTCTCACTACATGCTTAGTGATTTTTAGGAAGTTTACGTAGGGAAAAACAAATCCCAAATTTCCTGTATCAATGGCTGCTTCTTTCATATTGGAGGGAATGTTGGTATATATCGATGCAGACTTATACGTAGGGCAAATATTCAATTTGATGCTTTAAGAAATGAAATATTTCACATTTTCTTTTTAAAGATTGTACTTAAGATATCATTTTCACACTTGTAACTTAAATTAAATTCATTGTGCTTTATGAGTAGCGAACCGCAAATTCGGCGATCACGTCGTTTACTCCGCTCCGTTCTTGAATTATGTCTCAATTACCTCTCATAAATATTTCCATGATTCTTTTCACTGAAGCCAATCGATATTCTCAATACTGTTCCAAAATTAAGTGAAACAATTGCCTTTGCCAAGCATCACACACCACAACACACACACACGCACACACACACACACACACACACACACACATACACACACACACACACACACACACACACACACACACACCACAACACACACATGCACCTACACACAGACAACACGTACACACGTTTAAACTCACAGAGACACACGCACACATATACTATCACACTTAAAAGATCTTTCAAAAGCAGTTGATAGATTGTAATTTCTGCTCCTAGGTAAGATGACAACTGAGTAAAAATACTATAAGTCACACAATGACTAAATTTTTTGGACCTGTCATCAATTTCAACCATTCCAGAAAAATAACTCTCTCCTTCCTTTATTTCTTCCAGTTTTTGTCTCTTTTATTCCCTCTCTATAGCCAAGCCTCCAAAAATTCACCACACGTTTTTCTGCACACATACACACGCATATACACACACGTAAACAAACATGTACGCACAAATATATAGATTCAAAATAACAAGGAACATCTCAACTACTCCCAAAATACATTCTTCCGAAGACCAAGTAAACAATTTCAACTAATCCACTTTATATTTAAAATGGACGTGTTCTAGGACAAATATAATTCATGGTCAAGCCCTCACAGGAACAAAACCAGAATTTTTTTTTCATTCAAGTTCTTACCTTTATATATATATATATATATATATATATATATATATATATAAAGTAAGGAATGGAATAGATAGGATCTGGGCTACATATATTTCATAGCGAGCGGAACCGCAGAAGTGGAAAATATCCAAGTGAAGTGTATACCGCAAGATACTCTTCAGGCTAGGTATATCTTGATTAAATAAAATTTACATTGTCGCAAGGGGGTACATGTTAACACATAGATCGAATCTCCCACGCGTTAACATGTACCTACTTGCGAGAATGTAAACTTTAAATGAAAGTAGATATGGACAAAAATGTAAGCTTATACCACTGACAAGATGTAAATAAATTGATTATACTCTGTTCAAACTCTTCATTTTCTTTATGATATATATATATATATATATATATATATATATATCTATACCAGAGACACATATATTTATACATATATTTATGTATTTGTTTTGCAAGATTCCTGATGTGAAAACTTGTGTTGAAGCAGCTATTGTTATATTTAATGATGGTCATTCTTGCTTTGCCAAAATCACACGCGCTATACATTCGTTCAGCATTTCAGAATTATTTATTTATTTTATGTCGTCTGGAAATCTTTCGTCACACATCCTGTCACATCTTCAGCGACTCTTTATCTGTCTCTTCCTGCTCCGTTTAGTCCATATTGTCTATCTTTATCTGTGCATACGTTTGTATCAGTTCTTTGTGTGTACATGTGTGTGTGTATATGTGTGTGCAATCGTGTGTGCGCATGCGTGTATGTGTGCATGCGTGTGTATGTGCATGCGTGTGTGTGAGCATGCGCGCGTGTGTGTGCATGCGTGTGTGTACGCCTGTCTATATGTTTTATATGCGTGTTTTTTTTTGTGCGTGGGTGGCTTTGTTACTATACTGTTTGTATCCGTACCCTTTTTTTTAGTTTTCTTTCTCCCTGCAGAAACAAGACAACAACCTGCATTGGGTTGACAGCATGTAGCATAGGGATCAGATGGGTTAATATTGGCGGGAGCGCAAACAGGAGAAAAGCTCCTCAGTGCTCTACCAACATGCGCTATTAGAATACAGAGGTTCAATTAACAACATAGATGTTAAGGTATTATAAACGCATAGAACAGGCATGACACTTAGATTACAGAGGCCACAAACGTAGTAATTGACAGACAGAGCCTCAACACAAAACAGGAATGGAGCACTAGCACCCGCAATACTACACTACCCAACATGAAGACTAAGTCAGAATGAGAATAAGAAAAGACCCAGATAAAAACAGTATAATACATAAGCCCATATGCACACACACAAAGGACACACCTACACATATCTAAGACGAAATGGGGAAAAATGTGGCAGATATATGAGTAGATAAGTGAAGATAAACCTAAATACAGGGCTCAAACACAAACACAATAGTATGCAAACCTATATACACGCACAAAAGCACACATACAAAAAAAGACATGCGTACACACACGCACGAGCACACACATACACACAAAGATACAGAGGCAAACGTTTGCGCAGGTAAGGATACACGCCATAGAAAAACAGAATGGACTAAGGAGAATAGAGGGAAGCACGTAGGATGGAGAGCCTCTGAAGAGGTCACAGGGTGTGTGACGGAAGATTTCTAGACATAAAATAAGAACAGTAAGAAATTGATTATGAAGTAACTAAAGAACGAATATAAGGTCCATGTGTTAATGTGGCGCATCCCCATCAAAAACAAAAATAAAGATGACTATCCTGAAATATAACAATATATGTAATTCTCTCTATATATATTTTATTCTTTTACTTGTTTTACTTATTTGACTGCAGCCATGACAAACACACATGCACACACAATTGCATACACATGCACACATGCACTCACATACACACACACATGAACACGCACACACATACACATACATACACTCACACGAACACACTCATGACAGCCTTCTTTCTGTCTCTGTCTACCAAATGCACTCAAAAGATTCGGTCGTCCTCTGGCTATAATAGAAGTCACGTACCCAACTGTTACATAATGGGACTGAACGTTATACGATGTGGTTGTAAAGTAAAATTCTTACACACAGCGAAGTGCGTTAGTTCGAGTTGTGTCTATGTGTATTTGTTTTCTACGGCTTGGCGGCTGGTATTTATTTAGCTCCTTATAACTTTGTAATACGGTACACCGGAAGACCGAATACTAGGTCTCAAATAAGATCAGGAATTGATTTCCTCGCTTAAACCCTAACATGCTGCGTTTGAACAGGTGAAACATGTAAAAGGACGAAAGAAAAGATCACACACACACACACACACACACACACACACACACACACACACACACACACACACACACACACACACATACACACACACACACACACACATACACTCACCCGTAGGTTCAATCCCACTGCGTGGCACCTTGGGCACCTGTGTTCTATTATAGCGACGGGCCGACTAAAGCCTTGTGAGTAGATTTGGTAGACGGAAACTGAAAGAAGCCAGTCGTATATATGTATATATTTGTGTGTGCGTCTCTGTTTGTCCCCTACCATCGCTTGGCAACCGGTGTTGGTGCGTTTACGTCCTCGTAACCTAGCGGTTCGGTTAAGGTAACCGATAGAATAAGTACTAGGCTTACAAAGAATAAGTCCTGGGGGTCGATTTGTTCGACTAAAGATGGCGCTCCAGCATGGCCGCAGTCAAATGACTGAAACAAGTAAAAGAATAAAATAAGAGAATAATACATATCTATCTATCTATCTATCTATCTACCTATCTATCTACCTATCTATCTCTTCTCACGGACGTGCTGTCACATCGGCTGCGAAGGTAAACGTTTATTTGACCTTTTACTGTCCACATTTTGTTGGAATTTTTAAATAATTTTGTTGCGAAGCACCTAGGCTTCATTTGTGTGTATTTTCAAGGGCAGAAATTGACCCCCAGGGGCAGTTTCGGCCCTAGCAAAATACAAAAATTTCCTTCTTGACATTTGAAAAATGTCGAGAAACATAATTTTGGAACGCTTGTCTTGTTCTTTTGACAAGCATTTCCCGAGGCTTCAGATGCCAGAAGAGAAAAAGAACAGAATAGCGCGTGCTCATGCAGTGACAGGAACGCAGTTGCTGTAAACGTCACAAAGACTGTGAGTACAGCTACTAACAGCCCTCTCACCACCACCACCACCACCACCACCACCAACACCAGCAACAAAAACAAAACTGTAACCAAGGTTACAAAACCATGCGTGAAAACCGTCACAAATGTCTCTGACGTAAGCACCACTGCTGCTGACGCCATCATCACCACCACCAACGACAACAACAACAACAACAACAACAGCAACAACAAGGAAGTAAAGTTATCGGCCGTCAGCAATGACACCATCACCTGTTCAACAAACTCTGCTGCCACTACCACCACCTTTGAACCAGGCAGTACATACACCAACATAAACAAAAATATCCAGAAGAACATGTCCGCCAGCACAACAAAAACAAATTTCGCAAATGCTCTAAAGGAAAAAAGAATAACAGTGACATTCACACAAAAACAAATAAAAGACACAAAATCCCTTCTTACGAAAGAAGGAGATGATGTCAGAATAAACATCCCAAAAGATATTATAGAAATGAAAAACAAAAAGTGCATCATTTATAAACTGGTAAACACAAAAACCAGACGTGTAGAAAATGTTAGCACAGATAAAATTGAAGTTTGTCTTAGAAAAATTTGGCCTTATCAGAATCATGTCACCTGGGGAAGGAAATTTGGAACGGTGCAAGTAAGGTTTCTGGATGAAAATTTAGCTAAACAATTTTCGACACTCTCTCTCCGCACAGATGACTTGGTAATGATACCGAGTTATCTAGGACAGAGAGTGACCAAAGTTATGATAAAAAATGTGCCATCGGAGGTGGACACCCAATGGCTGATATCGGCCGTGTGCCTGGAAATGGAGGAGGCAAATATTTTGGAGATTACGGTCGGAGAGGAAAAGAACTGGGGAGGGAAAAATCTGGAAATCCTTCTCCACATCACGGAGGAGGCTTCACAGAAAATTCCTCCAAACATTAGATTGGCAGAGGACCACAAGCTGTATGTGGTGGTAGAGGGCAGGCGACCTCGCTGTTACCTATGCAACAGCGAAGCACATCTGAAAAAGGACTGCCCTCTGGCCGCTAAACAAAAACAACAACAACAACAACAACAACAACAACAACAACAGAAGCAACTACCAAATACCCCCAACAGAAAAACCTTACTACCAACACCACCAGCAACGCAAAAAACAACAACAGAAATATCAGCAATAACCACAACAGAAAAGACAACAGAAACTGCAAAAACAGAAGAAAAAAAAGAAAATTCCAAGACTGCCTCTCCCTCCCCCATATCACATACACCACACATAAATAACAAGCAGCCAACATCAATAAAAACAGCAACACAAACATTCACAGAAACACACACAGACGCACAAAATTTGCCGTTACCTCTTTCTGACTCCTCAGATCTCCCATCATCCGATGAAGAGAGTGGGGAGGAGTGGAAAATAGCTACGAAAGGAAAGAGGAAGCGCAGTAAGAAGAAAACAAAACAAAATGCAAACACAAACAAAGCAGGGAGATTCACATCTCCCGAAAATACTACTAACACCAATAGTAATATAAAAAAAACAATGCTAACAGCAATAGACAGTACAAACACAGAGTTGATGAATTACATCAACTCTAAAACAAACATCACAAATAACGATATCAAAACCAACAACCACCCACGTACAACACCGCCAAAACACATTAAAATTATTCATGTAACACCAGCATTACACAACACAATAAAATCCCTCTACCCCAACTCGGTAGGGGGATTCCAGAAATATTTGTGCAAGAAATTGTACAATAGCCTCCTTGGTGAAAAATCCAAGGAGGAAACAAAACTTTCTAACGGCAAGTAACACTCTGTTCTTTTGTTTTGTGCTTTAAAGCACACGTATAAATAGAATCATGGTGAAGATTGGTTGTGTGAATGTGCGTGGCTTAGGGTCCCCTTGGAAACAAGGGTACCTCTTAAATGACATCAAGTCACACAATTTGGATATCATAGCCATTAGTGAGACCAGACTCCATGAACCGCGGGCCCTAAAGTCCATGTTTGGCGGACAGTTTAACATTTATTTTTCTCCCTGTCTGCCGAGGATGGGCGGTAGTGGCACGGCGGTTCTTTTTCGCAAGAGTCTGGATCTCCAAGTAAAGACGATATTTACGGACCCGGAGGGTAGACTGGTTGTCCTAGATGTGGACGGCAGCGATGGAGGCGCTTTTCGGTTGCTGGCAGTTTATGTGCCTCCTTTAACAGGTCGGTCAGACTTCTTTCGACGTCTAGAAGTATTCCTGGGAACGTCTCGTCCCTTACTTTTAGTGGGGGATTGGAATGCTACCTTGGACACGCATCTAGACTACGTGGGGAGTGACAAAACTAGAAGGGGATGCAAAGGCCTCATAGACCTGCTCAGACGCTTCCAGTTGTCTGACAGGTACCGACTCGACCACCCAAATGTGCCAACGTGGTCTTGGAGCAACCGCATTGGGTCGTCGAGATCGTATCTAGATAGGATAGTGTGTAGGACAAGAGATAGAGATAGATTAGGATGTCCACAGTTCCACATAGTCAGCTACACGGATCACAAACTTGTGACGTGTACGCTAGACTTAGATAAGGCACATAGGCAGGGTCCCGGTTACTGGAAACTAAACGCGTCTTTCCCGTCGAGACAGGTTTTCAGAGACCGGATTAGCACGTTAGTAAAGAGGGCTTTGACGGGAGCCATCGTCAACAACAAATGGTGGTTTGCCCTCAAGAGAGCAGTGAGGGCGGAAGCAATAAGGTATAGCAGGGCACTAGCTGTAGAGAGGAACAGAGAAGAGGGGGAGCTAGTGATAAAGTTAGAAGAGGCATTGCGAAGTGGCATCGCATCCGACGTTTTAGCGGCGAGGTTGGCCCTCGACCAACACTTCAATGCTAAACACGAAGGGTGTGCTGTCAGGGCAAGGATGCGTGCTCTGAGGAATGAAGGTGTTGGAGCCGCACGAGAGGCCCGGGTGGCGGAGGCGCAGCGGGGTAACAGAGCCACCATCCGGTCTCTGGTAGACGAACAGGGGCGCGAATTGCTCGAGCCGAGCAAGATGTGCGAAGCGTTTCAGCGGCATTTTGCCCGACTGTTCGGGAGGAGTGGCGAGCGAGAAGGCAGGGTGGACTTTAGTGCCTACCTGCACAGCTTGCCACGACTCTCGGCAAGAGAGGCGGAGTGCTGCGAAGGGGTCATCACGGCGGAGGAGGTGAGGGACGCGATGGCGGGTTGCTCGACAGACAAATCTCCGGGTTTGGATGGTCTGCCCTACGAGCTTTACAACTGTATGCCAGACTTGTTTGGAGAAGTCTTGGCGGTCGTGTACTGCAACTGGCAGCAGAACGGGAGCATTCCCGGTTTTGTGAGCCGAGGAGCGGTAACGCTGCTGAAGAAAGATCCAAACAAGGGGGGACGCCATAGATAACTTTAGGCCCATCACTCTGCTCAATGCAGACATGAAAATTTTGGCCAAGGTGTTAGCCAAGCGGTTGGCGCTTGTCATCGAGAAACTGGTCGGCACGGAGCAGACGTGCGCCGTGCCGGGCCGGAGCATCCGTGACAACCTCCATCTGATGCGCTACATCATAGAGAGGGTAGTTAAGGAACCTGGCATGGGTGGGGCCCTGATCAATTTGGATCAATCGAAAGCTTTCGATAGGGTAGACCATCGATACTTGGAGGCCGTCCTCGAAGCGGCCGGCTTCGGTCCCGTTTTCCGCGGCTGGATGGCTGCCTTGTACACAGGCATCCGTTCGGTTGTTCGCGTCAATGGACGTCTATCGGGACCCTTCGACATTGCACGTTCGGTTCGTCAGGGATGCCCCCTGTCGCCGCTCCTGTACGTATTGACTCTCGAGCCACTACTGCGGAAGCTGGCGACGCTGAGGGGCATCCCGCGAGAACTGGGCTGCGGGACGAGCGTGTCGGCATACGCGGACGACGTCACCGTCATAGCGTCTAGCCACGAGCACATCGAGCTTGTCGGCGAGACGCTGAAAGACTACGAAGCGGTGACGGGAGCGAAAATCAACCGGGATAAGTCGGTGGGTTTGCTGCTCGGCACCTGGAGAAGCAAGCCCATACCGTCCGGCAGCGCCTCAGTAGTGGGACGCTGGACGGACGGTCCGGTCAAGTTGCTCGGAGTCTGGTTCGGTCCGGACCTGCAAACGGAGAAGAACTGGGACGAGATAACGAGTAGGGTGGCCACTCTCTGCCGGCAATGGTCCGAGAGGAAGCTGTCCCTAAAAGGTCGGGCGGAGGTGGCGAACGCGTACATCGCGTCCGTCATCGAATACCGCCTGACCGTCGTGCCTTGTCCCGATCGCGCCATCACCGAAATGGAGCGCATCCTCTTCCGCTTTTTGTGGAAAGGAAGCGTTCCGATGGTGAGGCGATCCGTTTGTTGCCAACACCCGCTGAAAGGAGGGCTGGGCATGCCGTGGTTGATGATGCGCAGACATGCGCTGAGACTGCGACATCTCCGGCTCTACGTAGACGACGGTGAGCAGGTGTGGTCGCCGTTTGTGCGACGCGTTTTCCCGCAGCTCGTCTCCATGACCGAGCTGCAGTCGTGGATCAAAAAGAGGCCGAGGAATGGCGGATGGCACCGTGAGTGTCGCGTTGCTCTGCAACAACTTTGCCGTCCCGGGTCGACCTTGAGCGGCTGCATCACAACGAAGTCATTCTATAGGGGATTAGTGGAGGGCAGGTACGACGACGATCTCGGGACGAACCTGGGCGTCGACGAGGAATACCTGACCCGCCTGTTCAGGACGACTTTCGGGCCGGGACCTATGGACAACTTCCAGAGATCCCTGGCCTGGCAGTGTTACCGAGAGGCGCTACCCGTTCGGGATAAGCTCTATAGACACGGCTCGCGAAATGTGGGGCCGACCTGCCCGAGATGCGGTCAGAGCGATGAAACCGTTCTGCACGGACTCGTGCGGTGTCCAACCATTTCGGAGCTGTGGGCTTATGTCGAACGACTGCTGTCGCGTGTGGGACGAGTCGGTTTATCAACCGAGTCTATCGTCAATATCGTCACGCCTCCTTCCTTTAAACGGGAAGGAAGAGCTGTATTTATCGTACTTGTGGCTATGGCCAAAGAATGCATCTGGTGGACGCGTCTGAAAGGATTAGAGACACATACTTTCCTCTCTGGTCAATCTCTCATCAACTTTTTCAAGTATCACTTGAAAAGGAAGGTGAGAGTAGAGAGGCAAGTGTTGTCTAGCAAATGTTTCGAAAAAAGATGGATACATGTAGCAAGAATGGCACGTATAAATGACGAAGCCACCTTGACCATGATTCTATAAAACGTTTTAAAATTTTGTAAACAGAAATTTTATTTAACAAACTGTGACGCTAAAGACCGAGGTTACCGTGGTCTTTTCGTAGGTTTTTCTTTCCACGGATAACCTCCCCATTTATTGGGAATTTTTTGTATTATTTCGTATTTTTTGTAAATACCCCAAACGTTTTGCGATGTTTTTTTTTTTTTTTTTTTTTTTTTTTTTTCATCGTTGTCCCCACTTTTGTTTTTTTTTCTGCTTTGTTTTCGACCCCCTCGAAAAGAAAAACTCTACATTTGTATTTTGTCCCCTCTGTGTTGAGCCCTGTGTGGCTAATAAAGAAACCTATCTACCTATCTATCTATCTATCTATCTACCTATCTATCTATTTATCTATCTATCTATCTATCTATCTATCTATCTATCTATCTATCTACCTATCTATCTATCTATCTATCTATCTATCATCATGGACGGACGGTAGACACATCGGCTCCCATGTAAGTTGCATTTTTCACCTCTTAAAAGACCTATTTTGTTTTAAAATTTTGTATAAGTTGTGTATAACACAAAATACTTCGTGAACATATATTTTTCAAATCGGAAATAGCTCTATTTAGAGCCTTATTTCCAAAAATTCAAACATATCTTCCTCGTTCCTAGCCATATTCTTTAAAACGAATATGGCTAAGGTTTTCAACGAGGCCGACTTCCCGCTCCTAATGCCAGAGGCGAAAACACTTAATGCCGTTCCGCATGAACGCAGACAAGTGATGAAGAAGAGCAATGATTCTGAGTCAACTGCTGCTGCCTCAACCACCACCACTACCACCATCACGTGTACAAACTCTGCTGCTACAGCAGTCTTGCCTGCCACCGTCACCAGTGACAACAACAACAACAACGACAAAGACAACAACAACAACAGCAACAACAACGACAACGACACAAATGTCCTTGCTAACACGACCACTGTCCTCACCACTGCTACTACCAGTGACAATAACAACAGCAACAACAACAGGACACCGACCTTCAACACCAACACCACCACTACTTCGACAAACTCTGCCGCCACTACCACCACCTTTGAACCTGGCAGTACCAACACCACTGTCAATACCACCATCAACAACTACAAGACGAACAAGATAAACAACACCACAAACGCCACAAACAACATATCTGCCAGCATCACAAAAACAAATTTTGCCGATGCAACGAAAGAAAAAAGAACAATATTAACATTCACCCAAAAACAAATCAATGACACAAAATCCCTTCTCACGAAAGAAGGTGACACTGTACAAATACACATACCAAAAGCAATTATTGAAAATACAAACAAGAAGCACATATCATACAGACTTATCAACAAGAAAACGAAGCGACCGGAGAGTTTCTCCACCCAAAAAATTGAGATTTGTCTCAAACCGATATGGCCCTTTCAAAGTCATGTTACTTGGGGACGAAAATTTGCCACGGTCCTAGTACGCTTTAAGAGCGAACAGTTAGCGAAGGAATTTTCAACACTCTCTCTCCACACAGATGACTTGGTGATGATACCGAGTTATCTTGGACAGAGAGTGACGAAGGTGACAGTAAAGAATGTCCCTTCACAAGTGGAAACACAGTGGATAGTAGGTTCTATATGCCTCGAAATGGAGGAGGCAAATATATTAGAAATTGCTACTGCAGAGGAGAAAAACTGGGAAGGGGGAAAAAAAGTCGAAGTCCTCCTCCATATCACTGAAGAGGAGTGCCAAAAGATCCCCACACACATCCAACTGGCAAAGGACCACAAGTTATATGTAGTGGTGGAAGGAAGGCGGCCACGTTGTTATGTATGCGGCAGCGAGGCACACCTCAAGGACAGTTGCCCAACCGCCGCCAACCAAAAAAAGCAACAAGGGCAACCACCAAAACCCGGAAAAAAAACCCTACTACCAACACCACCATCAACAATCAAAACAAGAGAAACACAAGCAACACTGGCAACTGAGAAGACAACAGCATCTGCAAAAACAACAAGTGAGGAAGCAGGGGAAAAGAAAGAAAATTCCAAGACTGTTTCCCCCTCCCCCACATCACACACACCTCACACAAATAACAAGCCATCAGCACCAACAAAAACAGCAACACAACCACTCACACAAGCACACACAGACGCTCACAATTTGCCCCTACCCCCTTCCGATTCCTCAGAACCTTCGTCGGAAGATGAAAGTAATGAGGAATGGCAAATAGCCCAGAAAGGAAGGAGGAAGAGGAGCAAGAAAAGAAAAGCAAACACAAACAAAGCAGGGAGATACACAACTCCCGAAAACACTCCAGACACCAACACAAGCACACACAACTACAACACAAGCAACAAAACCCCAAAAGCAAGTACACACACAATGCTCACTGCCATCAACACAAAAAACTCAGAGTTGATGGAATACATCAACACAAAAACAAACATAACAAACGAAGACATAAAAACCAGCAACCACCCATACACAACACCGCCAGAACACATCAAAATACTACACATAACACCAACCCTGCACCACACACTAAAATCTATTTTTCCAAAGGCAGTTGGCAAATGCCAAAAATACCTGGCGAAAAAACTATATAGTGATCTCCTCGAAGAAAACCCGAAGGCGGAGACACAAAAACTCTCAAACGGTAAGTGACTCTCTTTATAAAACTTTAACACTCAAATCAAAATGATGCTCAAGATTGGTTGTGTAAATGCGCGTGGCTTGGGGTCCCCTTGGAAACAAGGGTACCTCCTAAATGACATAAAGTCACATAAACTAGAAATCATAGCCATAAGCGAGACCAGACTCCATGATCCGCGGGCCCTATCGTCCATGTTTGGCAGACAGTTTAACATTTATTTTTCTCCCTGTCTGCCGAGAATGGGCGGTAGTGGCACGGCGGTACTCTTTCGCAAGAGTCTGGATCTCGAAGTAAAGACAGTATTCATAGACCCGGAGGGTAGATTGGTTGTTCTGGATGTCGATGGCAGCGATGGGTGTGCTTTTCGACTCATATCAGTATACGCACCACCTTTAACAGGTAGGCCGGATTTCTTTCGACGTCTAGAAGTATTCCTAGGAACGTCTCGTCCTTTACTTTTAGTGGGGGATTGGAATGCTACCTTGGACACGCATCTAGACTATGTGGGCAGAGATAGGAATAGACGGGGATGCAAATGCCTCAAAGACCTGCTCAGACGCTTTCAACTGTCTGACAGGTACCGACTCGATTACCCGAATGCGCCAATGTGGACATGGACAAACCGCATCGGGTCGTCGAGATCGTATCTAGATAGAATACTGTGTAGGAGAGTAGATAGAGATAGCATAGGGTGTCCACAATTTCACATAGTCAGCTACACGGATCACAAACTTGTGACGTGTACGCTAGACTTAGATAAGACACATAGGCAGGGCTCCGGTTACTGGAAACTAAACGCGTCTTTCCCGTCGAGACCAGTTTTCAGAGACCGGATTAGCACGTTAGTAAAGAGGGCTTTGACAGGAGCCATCATCAATAACAAATGGTGGTTTGCCCTCAAGAGAGCAATAAAAGCAGAAGCGGTTAGGTATAGCAAAGCACTAGCCATAGACAGAAACAGAGTAGAGGGTGAACTAGTTAAGAAGCTAGAAGAGGCAATTAGAAGTGGCATCGCATCCGACGTTTTGGCGGCGAGGTTGGCCCTTGACCAACACTTCAACGCCAAACACGAAGGGTGCGTTGTCAGGGCTAGGATGCGTGCTCTAAGAAACGAAGGTGTTGGAGCCGCACGAGAGGCCCGGGTGGCGGAGGCGCAACAGGGCAACAAAGCCACCATTCGGTCTCTGGTGGACGAACAGGGGCGCGAACTGCTCGAGCCAAGCAAAATGTGTGAGGCCTTTCAGCGGCACTTTGCTCGACTGTTTGGGACGAATGGCGAGCGAGAACGCAGGGTGGACTTCAGTGCCTACCTGCACAGCCTGCCACGACTCTCGGCAAGAGAGGCGGAGTGCTGCGAAGGTGCCATCACGGCGGCGGAAGTGAGGGACGCGATGGCGGGATGCTCGAGGGACAAATCTCCGGGTTTGGATGGTCTGCCCTACGAGCTTTACAACTGTAAGCCAGACTTGTTTGGAGACGTCTTGGCGGCCGTGTACTGCAACTGGCAGCAAAACGGGAGCATTCCCGGTTTTGTGAGTCGAGGAGCCGTAACACTGCTGAAGAAAGATCCAAACAAGGGGGACGTCATAGATAACTTTAGGCCCATCACTCTGCTCAATGCAGACTTGAAAATTTTGGCCAAGGTGTTAGCCAAGCGGTTGGCGCTTGTCATCGAGAAACTGATCGGCAAGGCGCAAACGTGCGCGGTGCCGGGCAGGAGCATCCATGACAACCTCCATCTGATGCGCTACATCATAGAGAGGGTAGTTAAGGAACCTGGCATGGGTGGGGCCCTGATCAATTTAGATCAATCGAAAGCTTTCGATAGGGTAGACCATCAATACTTGGAGGCTGTCCTCATAGCAGCCGGCTTCGGTCCCATTTTCCGCGGCTGGATTGCTGCCTTGTACAGAGGCATCCGTTCGGTAGTTCGCGTCAATGGGCATCTATCAAGACCCTTCGACATTGCACGTTCGGTCCGTCAGGGATGCCCCCTCTCGTCGCTTCTGTACGTGTTGACTCTCGAGCCACTACTGCGGAAGCTGGCGACGCTGAGGGGCATCCCGCGAGAGTTGGGATGCGGGACGAGCGTGTCGTCATACGCGGACGACGTCACCGTCATAGTGTCTAGCCAAAAGCACATCGAGCTTGTCGGCGAGACACTGAGAGAATACGAAGCGGTAACGGGAGCGAAAATCAACCGGGATAAGTCAGTGGGCTTGCGGCTCGGCACCTGGAGAAGCAACCCCATGCCGTCAAGTAGCGCCTCCGTCGTGGGACGTTGGACTGACGGTCCGGTTGAGATGCTCGGGGTCTGGTTTGGTCCAGACCTCCAAACGGAGAAGAACTGGGACGAGATAACGAGAAGGGTGGCCACTCTAGCCCGGCAATGGGCCGAGAGGAAGCTTTCCCTGAAAGGTCGGGCGGAGGTGGCGAACACGTACATCGCGTCCGTCATCTACTACCGCCTGACCGTCGTTCCTTGTCCCGACCCTACCATCACCAAACTGGAGCGCATCCTCTTCCGCTTCTTGTGGAAAGGAAGCGTTCCGATGGTTAGGCGATCCGTTTGCTGCCAACACCCGTTAAAAGGAGGACTGGGCATGCCGTGGTTGATGATGCGCAGACACGCGCTGAGACTGCGACATCTCCGGCTCTACGTAGACAGCGGTGAACAGGTGTGGTCGCCGTTTGTGCGGCGCGCTTTCCCGCAGCTCGTCTCCATGACCGAACTGCAGTCATGGATCAAGAAGAGGCCGAGGAAGGGCGAATGGCACCGCGAGTGTCGCGCTGCTCTTCGGCAACTCCAACAACCCGGGTCAACCTTGAGCGACTGCATCACAACTAACGCATTCTATAGTGGATTAGTGGAGGGAAGGTACGACGACGATCTCGGGGCGAACCTGGGCGTCGACGAGGAATACCTGACCCGCCTGTTTAAGACGACCTTCGGGCCGGGACCTATGGACAACTTCCAGAGATCCCTGGCCTGGCAGTGCTATCGAGAAGCACTACCCGTTCGGGATAAGCTCTACAGGCATGGCTCGAGAAACACGGGGCCGACCTGTCCGAGATGCCGGCAGAGCGACGAAACCGTTCTGCACGCACTCGTACAGTGTCCCACCATTTCCGAGCTGTGGGCTTACGTCGAACAACTGCTATCGCGTGTGGGACGAGTCGGTCTATCAGCCGAGTCTATCGTGAATATTGTCGCGCCTCCTTCCTTTAAACGGGAAGGAAGAGCTATTTTCATCGTCCTTGTGGCTATGGCGAAAGAATGTGTATGGTGGACGCGTCTGAAAGGTCTAGAGACAAAGACTTTCCTCTCTGGGCAATCTCTCATCAACTTCTTCAAGTATCACCTGAAGAGGAAGTTGAGAGTAGAAAGGGAAGTCTTGTCTAGTGAATGCTTCAAAAAAAGATGGGTGAATGTAGCAAGGATGGCACGTGTGAACGACGGAGCCATCTTGAGCATAACCCTATGAACAAGAAAAAAAAATAAAACAAAAA